>NW_008626376.1:0-17114 GCF_000691845.1 Merops nubicus
TGCCCCTTTGGTACCGGATTGTGACAAGCCTTCTCTTTTCCAAGCTGAACAACTTCAACTCTCCCAACCTATCTCCATTCATGGTCCTCCTTTGGACTCAGTCCAACAGGTCCATGTCTTCTGATGCAGCCCAGGATATGTCGGCTTTCTAGGCTCCAAGCACACTTTGTTAGGTCACATTGAAGTTTTCATCAACCAAGACCCACAGGTTCTTCTCTGAAGTGCTGCTGTCATTCCATTCATCGCCCAGCCTGTATTTTTGCTTGGTGTTGCCCCAACACATGTACAGGACCTTGCACTTGGCCTTGTTGAACTTCAGCAGGTTCACATGGGTCTCCGCCTCAAGCTGGTCAAGGTCCCTCTGGATGGCAGCCTTTCCCTCCAGCAAGTCAATGACATCACACGTAGGGTGCTATGATTCCTTCTGTCTTTGACTACAAAGCCTGGAAATTACACCAAAGTGGCTTTGGGGAACAGTCAAAATAAATCAAGTTCTGAAGGTAGCAGCTTCTTAGAACTTGTCAAAAGTTAGAAACACAGAGACACAAAAAAGAGATCTGGATTTAAAACAGAAGTTGTTTCTTATTCTTCAGAAATAACATCAGGACTTTTAAAGCTGCCATCAAAAAGGCCAGGGCAGTAAGGAGAAAGGTAAAAGGCATGCAGAAGACAGCTCACAGAAAAGTGCCTCTGATAAACAACAGGAATAGTATTCCCAAGCAGGTGTGAAGAGAGAATTACATTCCTCCTCTCTAACCTGCAAAGTCTTCCAAGCACACATAGTTCACACCAAAATTTTTCTTCCAATTTGACTGATGACACCTCTTTGACCTACAGCTTTGTAGTAGAAGAGGGAAGAAAGCACTCCCAGGTTACATTAGAGAACACTGCAAAGCTGTATGTAACAGGAAAGTTAATGAAATAAGGAAAACCTGGTTTCCACATGATGTGAGCAATTTTATTCTTCATTTCATTACTTCTCATTTAAATCCAGCTTGAAGTTTCCAGTGTTGTTCGGTTTTGGTAGCAACACACTTTCTTTCTGAGCAAAGTTAAACTTGCCTTGCTGACATGTCTATTCTCTTATTTGCCAGATGGGACTAGCTTCAACTGAGAATTTATGTTTATTCAATCCCCATCTTTCGGCCATTCAATCCCCATCTTTCGGCCATTTAATCCCCATCTTTTGGCCATTTTACTGGTATTTAGTGAATCTTTTAATCTAAGTGATGCAGAAAGTACATTTTGGGATATGTTCAAGTCATCTGGGAAGAGGGGAAATCAGCTGACATTAACTTTCCCACAAAACAGAAGTGTTTCATAGCAAACTATTCAAAAGCATGTATTGCAAATCTAATCCAAAAGTAGACATGCCACAGTGTCACTGTAAATGTTCTCAGCCATAGAGAAAAGATTAGGTTAAAGATGGACAGTTTAGACCTCGTGTTGCTCAGTTAATTGTTCTTGTGTTGCCTTTGGAAGGCATAAGGTTTGCTCTTATCCATCTTTTCTGCAAGTCAATCATGTTTACACCTCTTTGGGAGCGCCACATTATTTATTGGTTGTTTACTAGACACTAGCTCAGAACACATTTTTTCTAGGTAGCTTCTGAATTATTTGCTGCCTAAAGAGGCTGTAAGTAATCCCACTGTTTTCTTTTCAGGACATTTGAAAAACACACTGTTTTGTAGCTGGAAAATGTAGCTGCAAAACTGTTAAACTGTATTCAGCTAGCACAGATTTGCACTGGAGAGGTATCTATGGATCACTTGTTGGTTTCAGTGCAATCAAAAAAAAAAAGGGGGGGGGGGAACCAAATTTTGTATATGCAAACAGGGGCTGCAAAAATTATCTGCTGTGCTAGAGAGAAAAAACCTGGCCACAAAGCAGATAAACTGAAAGGATCTCTTGATTCATATTGCCTTCTCATAGACATGCTTTAAATTATTTCAGCATTGTTATTTTCAATATATATCAGTGTAAAGAGACAACTATCAGGTTACAAGTGCTAGAGGCGGAGAAAGGAGAGGGTGAGCAGGCAGACATTTTTTTCCTATTCCCCTTCTACATTAAAAAAAAAAATCTAAGAATGACTATACTGCTCAGACCAAAGTCAACTTTATTCAGCATCCTCTCTGATAGTGGATAGCAACAGATGCATCAGAAACAAGAGGGCAACAAGCATTATACATTCAGCTTCCAGAAATCTATGGCTTAAGGTCTAAGTAAGCCACTGTTTATATCTTTGACTTTAATAACTTGTGATGGATTTTGTTTATTATTATTCCATTAAATTATTCAGTGATTTTTAACCTGTTTCAGTAAGGGTTTTCTTTCTTTGCTCTAAACTAGCTGCCATTATTTGATAGTCACTGGTTCATTTACAGTGAAAAAGAAGAGTCAACACCCGTTCTGAAGAGCCACAGGTGCATCCTGAACCTACTGAGCTCTAAATGAATGACTTTTATATTATCTCCATTCCTTTCCCATATATTCCCTGCTATTCCACAGATGAGCACCAAGCTGAAAGTCAACGGACCTAGCCATGGTGATTTCCAGATCTCTTTGCTGAGGAGCAATAGCTAATTTTGAAACAAAACTAATTTTTCTAAGTAAGGTTGATCCTCTCACAAACTTACTAATAGTGATATGTCATCACCTGTGAACAGTGTCCCAAGCAAGAAAACATTAAAATTAAAAAAAATTTAAAAATTAAAATATTAATAAAAATTAAAATATTATCATTGCAAGTCTGTAATTTTCTAGGAAAGATCATAAAACGTCTTTCTGACTGTCTGGAATTATGCACCTACTCTATTTTCAGGTGTGTAAACCATATTTCAGATATCCCATGCCCATACAGAAGACCAGGTGTTTGAAAAGCAATCATGGACTGCTGCAGATCTTCATCTGCAGGAAGTGCAGGAAGCTTAAGGAGCAGGGTGTAGGAATAAGAGCTGCAAAAATTCCTGATATAGGAAGGGAAGGACAGGAATTAAGTCACTTGGGGAGGAGGAAGACGGCAAAGACCATTAACATGCAAGAAGGCTGCCACAGGACAAACAGGTCCTCCTCTTGGACTGTTCACTCTTACACATCACTCTTATTGACTCTCAGCACTAGACCTGGGAGATTGTAGTCGTTCATTTTGTCATTGAGGATATTTTAGAGGTGGAAGGCATTGTCCTGGAAATTTAACATATTTCATAGGTATTTATCCCTCTTTAGATACAGCTATTTCTCTGTGGATACTCCAGAGAGATGAACTTAATAACATACTGGAGAGGAGAAGCCATGCAGCAATAGTGAGACAGCAAAAGGGACATAAAAGTCTTTCTAGGTTACTTACACATTCAAGATTCAAGGGCCAGATAAACTGATGAAATAATGTTGAGATTTCAGCACAATGTCTCCAAAGTGATTAGCAAACAAGAAATACACTTGTTCCTTCCTGATTTCTAGCACCTCACATCCCTCCCCAACTAAATGTTTTTACAGAGTTCAACATCTGTTTTAAAAAACACAAGTGCTTTTTTTTTTAAGATGTTACCAGAATAGAAATGTCAAATGTAAACATCTACCGACTCTCCAGACCTTATTTTATTTTGAACTTTTGCACAGCACTCATGAGATCACATCTAGACAAAAAGGAAATCAGAACTATGCTGTTGTTTTCATCTCCTGCCAAAAACTTCCTCGAAATTCACAGCTCATTTGAACCTTCTGACTACTTAATAAACAAAGCTTTGTATTATCACTTACCACCTAATTAAAATATATCTCATTTCAGAGCTTTATTGCACAACTTAAAGCTTCTGCTGTAAGTTTGTACAAAAATCACCATGCAGACTTCAGCTAATTGCACCTCTCAAACCATAGTTCTGCTATAAACTGGCACAAATCAAAGTACATAGAAGTAATATAAATGATTCCTCTGTAAAAAAAAAATTTCTTATGGAAAGATCTTACAACTTTTAAGCTCAGCTTTACATAAAGCAAACTTCACCCTACCCCTTTACACCTATAACAAAGTGATAATTCTGCTTTTAACACTTCATGATATCCGAAAGAGTTTCTTGTACAATTGGGGGTCACTTTTGTAATCTGAGGCTTTATGACTATTACTTGTTTCAGGAAGAATATAACGTGTCACAATTTAAAACCAATTCAAAGGAAAACGTTTCTAAGCTGCATCCCCACCAAATTCACTGTCACAATGCAAGCCCTGTATTCTGCAGTTGTATCTACTCACAATCTGCCTGCAATGTGAAGGCAGAATAATCTTTGTGGTGTGTTGAACATGGTTATAAATTGCAGTGAGTGTGTCAAGAAAGACAACATAACTAAGATAAATTATATCCAGCAGTACTTCTCCCACACAATATATATGTCTGCCTTCCTATCAGAGTCTCTGGGGAAGAAAGAGGGAAGGGAGACTGCAGGTCACCAAATAAAGTGAGGTGGAAGGTAGGTACCTGTCAGTTTCTCAGGAAGACACAAAGAGGGTGATAGAAGTACCAAACTTCTTCATCAAAGGCAAAGCCCAAATCAGCCTGGGAGAAGGGGACTTGAGAAAGATCTGACCAGCTAAGCTATCCTTGCAGTGTGTTGCTCTGAACACTGCTGATTTTCACTTTTGCTTTGCCCACTAAGGCTAGAACTGCTTCCATCAATGTCACAAGGATAAATTCACAGCTATGAAAAGTTGCAGCAAAACTGTCTCTTTTAATGCAGGGGACCTGGGTGGCACAGCACAACGTCAATGCAGTGCTTGTGGTCACACATTGCAATGATAGGGCAGTCCTGTGCTGTACTGAAAACACTACGATTGAGATGGTTCTTCACCATAAAGGATTCAGATCACAACAGTTACGTAACAGAAAAGAAATGGGGCTACACCTACATAGTCACAGCAACCCTCAGCAGTAAACGTTGAACAACTCCAGGTAACTTTGCTTTCACTGGAGCCTTCTCCCATCACAACTAGGTGTCTAGGTGCTTCCAGGAGGGAGCCAGGCTATTGAAAATGGTAAGAAACCTTCAGTTTTTAAAAGGATGGCAGGATCCTATCCCAAAAGGGTCACAGCCTAAAGAGAGACACCTTCCTCTATAGTGACAGCAACAAAGATGATTACAGTGGTATACTTAATTTGAATGGATGTGTATAAATAATGACTGCAACGGAGAAAAGTTCAGTCTCTCACCTTCTTTCCTAACATAACAGTTAAAGGGTAAGGAATGATAACAGTAAACGGTGGATTCAAAACAGATAGAAGTGATTCCTCACATGTGTAGCTCAGCTGTGTTGTGGACACAATAAAGCTTATCCAGATTCAGAATAGGACAGGAAAAAAATTCTTGGATGAAAAGAAAAACCTATTTAGCAGCACTGAATATAAGGCAGCACTTAGGACTTGAGAGCTACAGAAGTCACAGATCAGTGGTTGCTTGGAGAATATTTGGATAAAATACCACTATATGCTTGTCTATCTCTTGTACTTTTCCTTACATTTCAGTGACAGGATCACTGATAACCATCAGAGACAGAAAACTAAGGTAGACTCAGTAAAGCCAGACACACAGTCTTATGGAAAAAGAACTTTTGCTTATCCAACAGAATTTTCTCCTTTTTTAATTATATATATGAAACCCCAGTCCCACTGGATATGTTAGCCTAATGGCAAACAGGAAGGCGTCATGTATGCCTGCTCAAAGATCACCAGGATAGCTATCTCTTAAAGGTAAGCATTGAGACTAGTAAGCTTTTTCTTATTTAAAAAAAAAAAAAAAAAAAAAAAAAAAACCAAACATGAGAAATCTATTATTTTCCATTACAGGCAATCATTGTGCTTTGGAATGAGTATGAATCTTTCTTGGATTTTTATTAATTAATCGTGGAGAGATGTGGGGGAAATCAAAAAGCTTGACTCTAAGGTCAGTGTCAGAGGAGAACAAGAGGGAAGCATTAAATGAATGTCTAATTAATAATACAAAAGAGGAAAGAAGGAACCCAAATAAGCAGGACAATATGACATTTTTATTGTTTCTGGGAAGCTTAAACTCAAGACTTCATACTATGACAACCAGCAAAAGGGAAAAATAATGGACCAAGAAGAAAGAAGTAGATGAAACAGAAGTATTTATCTTGGGAGAGTCTCTCTGTTAGGAGATTAGAATTGATTCCATTATGAACTTTTATGAGTTTAGTTTTCTTTGTAATAGAATGTACAAGGATGTAGAAATCTTTACATCACAGAAGCAAAAACAACACCTTCACACAACATGACCAACAGTGTCAGTATAGCAAGTCCTCTCTTCACACATAATGGGACTTTTGATCTCAAAAGTAATTTTAATTTTGACAATTTAAAAAAAAATGTCATTTTCTGCTCTATTTACATCCATCTTTGGACAATAAGGTCTTTACTGTGCTTCAACTATGCCCTCCTCTTTTTTCCCTAGACTCCAGTATTACTGATGATGGTTTTCTTTCTCTGATTATACATTCATCAGTAAGGAGGATCTTACCAAATAGGTTCAGGTTGTTACATTTCTGCATTTCTCCAATCCCTTCAGGAACTACATTCATAGATTGTAGCCTGGTCAGTTTACAACCCCTTTAAGTACCAAAAAGGCCATATTTATTTCCCACAGGAAAATATATAGCAGCTGGTACTGTTAGTGTCTGACTGACGAATTTGAAGATCAGGACTTAGCACCTAAAATACACTTTGAGTCTTTGCAATATCATATATTAGACTGTCTTTGACTGCTTTGTTCTTTAAACTTTTTCCTGCCCATCTTTTTTGTAACTTTTCTGCTTATTCCACTTATTCATTTTCTTCAATTCTACTTCATTCCTAGGGTTTCATTTCTGGAGCTTATATTATTTACATATTATTAGTATTTACAAAGGCTTAAAGCTGGAAAATATGCATTATTACAGGCTTATGCAAACAGAAGACCAAGTAGTGCAAACAATTAAAATCCTCACCTAACTTACTATGGAGAAACCAGATGAAGTTTTCAAGTGTTGCTTGCCACTTCATCACCTTGACAATCGCAGTGCTAGCCTAATAAAAAAAGGGACAAATGAAAAGTATCAGAAGTAATGGCAGCACTTTTGACAAAACAGGCAAGTTTAGCTGCCATTGCGTTTCTCAAGGATGGCAGTAGTGTAATATAAAAGCATCCTGCAATACCAGCACTATCTCAGAACAGCTCCTAGTACCTTCTCTCAGCTCCTGTAAAATTGCAGACTAAAGGTCCTTTGGATGTTTCATTATAGGGAACAGTAAATAAAGCTAATTAAAAGAAATGTCTTGTTCACATTACCCAGCCTTTTAGGAACAACAAGGCCTAAAACTGTCTTACTATATAAGTCATGAGTTCTGTAACTCTTAATTTTAATATTATGTATGATGCTCCTGTCAAAACATGTCTCTCTACAACCTGAATTGTTACTGTGAGCAGAAAAACATGATGTTTAACGCATAGAAAGAAATCAGATGGAAAATTTAGACTTCCTTTTAGCCATAAATAATGTTAAAAGAAGTAGCATAGAGCACATTTCAGCAATCAGCCATGGGCTAAATAAGCGGGAAACAAAGCTCAATGAAGCAACACAGTGGATTGATTCATTAGGTTTGCAGTCCAGCAGAGCTTGTTTTACACCCTGCCTTGAGTTTGAAGGAAAAATAAAACCAGTTGACTCAACTTCACCCTTCTTATAACACCAAACCCCATCAGTTATGTTCTCATATGGAGAAAGTGGCAAAGATCACAGGCAGCTATATTAAAATGACAGCAGGAAAGAGGTAGCGAGGTTTTTCTGTGCAAGGGTAGCAATGGGAGGTTAAAGCAGCAATTTTCATGCAAACAGAG
Source organism: Merops nubicus (assembly GCF_000691845.1). Taxonomy (NCBI): domain Eukaryota; kingdom Metazoa; phylum Chordata; class Aves; order Coraciiformes; family Meropidae; genus Merops; species Merops nubicus. The sequence continues at coordinate 7,885 of NW_008626376.1, forward strand.
ATACGTATACTTGGAAACAACTAGTAAAGGTAATCCTTGCCCCTGTGGCATCGGGGTAACACTTCCACCATTTTGTAACACCTCCAGAACAAGATGCACTTTACAGTGACCACTGCTGCACCCAGCAGAGCCAAAGTGGGAAGATTAATACTTTTTTTCTTACTGTCTGCTTTGCTGCAGCTGTGCAGTTTGTCAAACATACACTTTAAAAAATACAGCATTTAAAAGGAAACCATTTTTAAGATCTAAGAATTTGCTGAGATGCAGAGTATTGCTAAGTCTGACTGAAGATGCAAATACATCTCGTATGAAAGCGAGAGTCTCTACTCAAGCAGATCAGGAGACAGTTACTCTATCAAACTCTGTTTGAGAAGTATTTTCTGGATTCCATTTTTACTTTTCCTAATGTAGCACCAAAAGATAGTAAACATCATATGCATGCTGTATTTGCCATCTTATTCTGCATTACTTCTCTGCTTCACTCCAGTATTGTTGTTTTGCATGGCACTCAGAAACCTCTGTTAAAAGGAGTACACACTGTATGATTATGTCAGCTTTTTCTCACAGTCGTCTGACCGTGTCACAAGTTCTGATTTTTTTTATTCAATAATTTGATAGCCATTGATAAACATTTCCTTAAATGATAAGCACACACTACTCGCATGCTAAACTCACTAAACCAACTTGGGTAAAGCAATTCTCACCAACCCACTCGACACTCAGCCAGCCATAGCTTCTGTTCAGAACATGTTGTTCAGCAGTTTCCCAATGATTTTTATGAAACTATTGTGAAAAAACTTTAGAAGTTTCAATTGACACAGATCAGCTCTGGTGCAAAAAAATATGGGCAGTCTTGTCCTCCCCCATGCTACCAGGTTCTTGTTCATCTCATTTTCCCCAGTTGATACATCAGTTCCATCATTCAAGTAGTCAAATTCATCTGATTGTTGAGGTAAACTAAACGTAGTATCTAGGGTGGTATTTTTGCCAGATTCAGTCCATTTCAGATGGGGTCACAGGTGTGGCTTCCTGCTTGGTTGCTTGTACTCACTGCCCAAACAGAGCAGAGGAGAAAAGTGCCAGGCTAGCAGTAGAAATTTCTAGTAGCAACTAGAAATAAACATGTTGCTTGAAAAGAAGATACAGCTTATTTTGATTACACGACCAGAATATTCTGGCTTAAATTACTTGCAAAGCAATGGTTTAATGAATAACCTAGGCATGAAAGAAAGTTTGTGGTTCTCCTCATGCTTCCAGTGAAAAGCAAGAATTCAAAACTCCTGGGAGAAGCAAAGAGATATTTGAGGGAAAAATCCAGCTAAGTGGCCAGTGACAGCCACTCCTGAGGGCACTGATCCCACTCTGCCTCTACAAATTGTGTTTGTTAATTTGATTAAGCCATAGCAATACTGAAACTTAAGACTGCCCCACAGAAAGACCTATATGTACTGGGCCTGATTTTAAAAATCATTGTGTCTGGTTGCCAAAATTGCTCATGCAAATCAATTGCCTCCAGAAAGCGATGCTTGCCTACACAATTGCCTGAAAATTGCCCAATCTGCATATATAAATAAACAATTCCAGATTCAGTAGAGGAATAGCAATGCACATTCACTTACAGCAATCGGCATTGCTGCATCAATAACTGCTCTCCCCATCCACAGGGATTTCCACTACATTTACTACTTCATTTCTTGTGGTTCTAGCAGTAGAAGTGTCTTTTACATTGCTTTACCTCTGTAATTTTGGTTCCTATCTGTAACAAAGGAGCTACAAAATATTATGAGCAAAGTAGGAATAGGGGAGATGATTATACTTATAAAACAATGAACAAGTTTTCCAAAAGATTGACACTGATCTTACTTTAACTGGTAAATCAGCCCTGATGACTCAAACACATATAATCAGAGGCTGCCAAGTTGTGTTCACATGAATCTCTTTGTCGGTAATCTTTTTTTGCCTTAATTAGGGCAGCAATGAAGACTTCTTTTTGTTACTAGTATTAAACATTTTCACCTTAAGACCAATAAAAAGAGGACATGCATTCCTTCTTTGTGGAACAGCACAAATCACAGCTCTTTCAGCTACTGGGCTTGACTGGGGATCACTTTTCACATGGCAGAATATGAAAACATGCAAAAAAGAAGCAGTATTAACTTGGACAGAAGGAGTTGAAAAAAAAAAAAATCCCTTTCCCAAAAAGATGGGGGAAATCCAGCTTTATTTCATAGGTTCCTTCACTTTGGGAAGAGACACTTTGAGAGAGACAGAGCTGTAAACAGAAACAAACATCCTTATTTTAAAATGCCTGTGATACTGGAAAAGAACAACAGAGCCAAATCCCTGCTGCCTGCAGCAAGAATCAAGTCAAAAGCCTGCTTGTTCTTGCCAATTAAAATTTGTGGTTTTCTTTTGTACGCCTAACAAAATCACTTCCGTGGATATTTTATAGTGGTTTGCTGCCTCTGGGTCTCCAAGGAAAAGGAAGCTAAACACATCACTTTCACTGGCTACAATATTTATCACAGCTATTGCACATCTTTAAAATGTGTCTGAGTCCCTTAAGAGTTTTAAAAAGGAAGGAAAAAAAGTTGCAAGACTGGACAAAATCCTAGGGCAACCATTTAAAAGGTGTATTAAATGCACATGAAAAAATTTCTCAGACACATTGCCTGAGAAGAATACATTAATTCTTGAACATTCATAGAATCATAAAGGTTGGAAAAGACCTAAGATCATCAAGTCCAACTGTCAGTCCAACACTACCAGGACCACTAAACCACGTCCCAAAGTTTTACATCTACACGTTTTCTTCTTAACACCTCCATGGATGGTCACATCACCACCACCCTGGGCAGCCTGTTCCAGTGTCTCACCACTCTTTCAAGAAAGAAATTCTTCATAATATCCAATCTAAACATCCCCTGGTGCAACTTGAGTTCATTTCTTTTCATCCTGTCATTTGTTACTTGGGAGAGGAGACTGAGCCCACCTCACTACAACCTCCTTTCAGGTAGCTGCAGACAGAACTAAGGTCTCCCCTCAGCTTTCTCTTCTCCAGACTAAACAATCCCAGTTCCCTCAGCTGCTCCTCATAAGACATGCTCCCCAGACCCTTCACCAGCTTTGTTGCCCTTCTCTGGACCTGCTCCAGCATCTCCATATCTTTATTCTACTGTGGCACTCAAAACTGAACACAATACTCAAGTCGTGGCCTCACCAGTGCTGAGTACAGGGGCACAACCACTTCCTTACTCCTGCCAGGGACACTATTTTTGATACAGGCCAGAACGCTGTTGGCCTCCTTGGCCTCCTGGCATACTGTTGGCTTTTGTTCAGTCAGCGGTCCACCAGCACCCACAGTTCCTTTTCTGCCAGGCTGCTTTCCAGTCACCCATCCCTGTCACCATTTATCCAAGAGGTTCCCAAGACCTTGTCTGAGAAGGTTTCTCTCTCCTTTGCTCCTTTTGCTCCAGTTTCAGTAATATTGCATGCCCATCAGTATCCCAGTGTTTGCCTAAGTGTGTGTTGTAGTGGAGTGAGAATACAAGGAATCCTCCTCCCTTTACTTGTGAAATTCCTTTGCTATCATGTTTGTATAATCACTCTTCCTATCTAAAACCAAAAAGAAAACAGAGAAAGAGTACACAACCAAGAAATCCAAGTTAAAAGACATACACCTCTGCAGTAGTTTTTAAATGTTTTGAGGCATCTTGAATATGTAGAACTCAAGAAAAAATCAGAAGAAATAACTTTTTGGAAAAACAACTAGCCAAGTACAGCCAATTGAACCACAAGGTTATTAACATTTTCTGTAAAGTAAATTAGGGAACAGAAAAATGTTGTGGGTTTTTTGTTTGTTTGCTGTTTTTTAGGGTTCTTTTTGTGGTTTGTTTTGTTTTTTTTTTTACTTCTGTTGGCAATACATTCAATATTTATGGTTAGAGCTGTAAAAAACACTTAAAGATACCAACCTTATCTGTATCAGGAAAAAGAATATTCAAAACAGAACCTCACCTCCATTCACCTTTATATGACTAACAGCATGACCCCTGGGATAAGCATAAGAATTAGTGTATTATTTAAATCATTTAGGGTTTTTTTTCTAGAAAGATCTTGAAGGTATGCTGCACATGCCCTACTAATCACACGCATAAATTTTAGCTTTATTACATCTATCTTAAAATGTGCTATAACACTTCTTGTAGGCATATTAACAATGTACATTCCCAGAAAAACATTTATTCAATTATAGCACAAATTACAATCTGCCCAAGTTTCTTTCCCCCTTGCTCTATGTTGTCTAAGATCAATAGACAGTATTCCAGTATGGTAAAGCAACATGTTCAATTTTTCACTTATGGATGACTAAAAATTGTTTAATGCATAAAATGAGTTATAACAATCAAAGGAAACATCTAGGAGATTTGAAATTTTAACAGAGACAAAACTCAATTCACAACTTTTATGACCCACATGAAAGCTGAAAAAGACTGCCTTCTTGGGATCAATGCCCTCTGGGTTTGTGCTGGCATACAAAAAAAATTCACAGCTACTTCTAGCACTTAATTTAAAAATAAAGGTATGAATTGTAGTATTTAGTAATATTCTTCTTCAGATTACTCATAAATCTTTATATCGTTAATTCTTAATCAGCTTCAGAAGCTAGAACATTTTATGCACAATTATATCTTACTTCAATAAAAATTACCAATATGACTTTCTATTCTCTTTTTCCCATATGCTGCTCCAGTTAGTCTGCCCTCTCATCTGTTTTTATTAAGCTTTGCTTTATTTCTGAGATTGAATTCACAAGCTTAGCAAATGATGAGGCTGCCCCTTCTTTCAGTTCTTTTAATTCCCTCCTAAATTAGCTGACAGCCTGGTGGGATGGACTACTTTTTCCTGATGTTGTGAGGTTGTTCATTCTACCTTCTCTTTAAATTAAAAGTTTATTCACTAATCATGTTGCTTTCTTAATTACATTGTCTCAGCTTCTCCCTGGTAACTGCCACCCTTCAATAAAAAGTAGGGGCTGATTTTTAAGGCTTATATACAGGTCAGAAACTTACATGCCTTGGTCCTTGAAGTTTTGCTGGATGCATTCAATGCTGCACCAAGTCACATAAATCTGGGCTGTCTATAGAAAGGAATACAATTCTCCCTCTAGGTGATCCCTGTTTACATCACAGCAACTGAAGGTCACATTTTTTGCTACATGTACCTATGTTACCCCAAAGACATACTTGAATTCCAGCATCTGAGATAGACTTTGTTCATATCCCACTGTGCAATTACTGTGCTATTGTTTGGGATAATACCACTGCTGCACAGTCTCATGGTGTAGAAAACACCACACATTCAAATGCAAAACTCAGTCACAGATCTCTTACCCTGCCCCTCACATATCAGCAGGGAATCATTTTCAAGGCAGCTGGAGTGCCTGCATGCTTTTCCCCTACTGCCAAAGAGCTTCTCACTTCTGCTGATATCTAAGCAACACTTGTCCTCAGCTGAGGGAGGAAGGTAGAAGACCACCATAAACATTACCTGTAAGTTCATGCATTCATCCAAGCAGGAAAGTCTTCCAGAAAAGTTCAGTTTGCAGCCATCTGTGCCTATCATCTGCTCCAGTTACAAACACGTTGAAAGAAGAATCCCCAGAATTTCCTTAAAATTTACACATAGACTAGGTGACAGTGTAATGGGAAAATAACGAGTTCCACAAGTTTTCTTAGACAAACTGTTCAACAAGAAAGAAAAGAAAGTCACTAGTTCCTACTTTTCCAAGTCACAGAAGCACTTGCCAGATTTATTTTTTCTATTATCATAGTGGTTGCTTGCCACTGTTTTCTCTTATTGTTCTCTTCAGAGCTAAGAAATTACTGGGCCAAATTGTTTTAATCAGAAATAGGTTGAAGTGCCCTTATCAACCTGCCATTCCTTTCCTTCATTCTTCAGTTTATTGTTTCAACTTTTCTATCCCAAAGTACGTGAAGAAATCTTGCCTCATATGTAATCTTTTGTGGAGTTGCAATCACTTCTTTTAAAAATGCTTCCTGATCCACGTCCATTTTACACATAGAGGGATTTTCCCGATCCATGCTTACGTTGTATGTACAGGGTTTGCAAGATGTGACAAGAAAGTGACTTACAGCAATGTTTCAGAGACAGATGAGCAGCTGTGGGCCTGAATTCCTCACAGCCTACGGGGTGACGAGTCTATCTAAAACGTTTTGAGGTTGTTTCTTTATAGAGTAGTGCAGGGAATTTTTTTTTTTAATTGATACATAAATTTAAAAAGTCACTTTAAAAGAAAGATATTAAGAAGAAAGGAGTTTCCCAGGCTACAGTTCAGATGTACTCCAACTTACAGAAGAGGCAAAAAGATGTCTCTCTGAATACAAGCAGGGCCTCCCCATGTTCATTACAGCACCAAGAGACACAACCTATATCATCAGTAAAACATGTGTAACAAAAATCCCATTTTCCATTTAAGCTTGCTTTTTTTTCACTTGCTCAAACTTCAAATTGGGCTGAAGTTTATATTTTGCTTTTGAAACAGTACAAACAAGATTACTGCATCATTTTCCCTTGCCCAAAGGGGGGTACCTGGTGTTTTGACACACGCCATGAATTCTTTCATCTTATAAAAATGAAGGCTTCTCCTTCCCTCCAGCCCTTCTCATCATGCTATACTTAGACTCTTCTCTGCCTCTTCAAATGCTCAGAGAGTCTCCACATCAAAGAGGACAAGCTAAATTTCTGACTAATGGGTACTGTGACAATGCAATTACCTTATGGCAGGAAACCTTATTTACTTATTATCAAAACAAATGTCAAGTTACAAAAAAGCAAAACCTTGCTAAGGGCAAAACCTGAGATTCTGTCTTGTGCAGAAAGTGTTTGGAGGGCAGGAGGAGGATCATCTTTCTAGAGTTATTTAGCCTTGACTGTTTCAAGACAGTAGGAGAACAGAAGAATATTCTTGGTCTTTGATGATGGACCTATTTAGTCATCCAGGAGACATTTCTGATCTTCCTTAAATTGCCTGAAGTCAGCTCAGATAACCTACTCACTCATACCTCCAACTCTGGGGAGCTTCTCTTTAAGCTTGAAGGCCTTATACTAGCAAAAGTTAGGCCCCAGCCTATGATCAGAATAGGTCCGATATGAAAAGTGTATTCAGAGCATCCCAAAGACATGCTGACTGGAGTCCATTCAGAGATACTGTCAAAAGAACAGGAGTGTTTTGCTATCTTTTGTGTGCTAGCCCAATGGCTAAAAAAACCTACCAAACACAATGGGAGACCAAATTCCACAGCACCACTTCCCAGATAAGAAGGGTACAGAAGATGGTGGTTTTGAAACACAATCACTGAGTGGCCAGGAATACAAGATTCACAGGACCAGATACTGAACAAATTAAATGGAGTATAAATCTACCCTAGGATCTATGAATAGGAGATGACAGGCCAGGTCTCCTGGCTCTCTTCCCAAATATTTCTTTATTTTATCCACTGTATGTGTAATTTAGAATGCATAAACTTTCCTAAGAAAACACATGACAAGTTGCTAAACATAGAATTACTCTCATAACTTCTACAGCATTAGATAATGTTGTAAGTAGTGAAAGTAACAGTTCTAAATGTGCATCTATTGTGATTTCAGAAGACTTTTTCCTTCTTAGAAGGAACAAACAACAAGCAGTGTATTTATTTTGCTGAGAAAGATTCTTTAATAAAACAAGTGAAGAAGTCAAAAGGTGGGTGAAATTGAGAGAGAAGAGTCATTTTTCAGAAACTTTCTGTAACGACATTTAATAAAACTCTTTAAAAATAACAGTAAGAGAAATTCAAAAATTAAAATCAAAAAAACTTCTTAGAACTTCTTAAGCATGCTGTTCACTACAATCCTCGCCGGAATACATAAACTCGTAATTCTTCGAGTTGAAAGCTGAAGAATGAAGGAATGCAAATATCTTTCCAATTCTCCACTTTTATTCCTGTATCTTCAACTTGATAATTAAATTAATAAATATTTGATGCATAAGTTATTCTTTATTAGGGAAAAAAAAAGAAAGTGTAGCTGTCTGCAAAGAGCAATACACACTATTGGTACAGCAATGACAGAAGGCATTATTTTAAAGGGGTGTAATGTGACCAGCTTGAAACAGCCCGCTGGGGAACAGAATAGGCTAGTGCACGTTCACAGATGAGAAGTTAGGAAAACATCAGACTGCTCAACATGAGCTTCCAGCAGCAGAGCCCTGCCCCTCCAAGGTATACTGGAGCTCTCCATTACACCATATGTTCTTTTCTACATGCCAAAATTCTAATCACATCACTGAAGTTTCTCACATATAAGACTAAAAGAAATACATGTGGCCCACAGATCTCTTCAAAGAAGAATTTTGCTCCACACTTGGAAAAACAAAAATAGTTTATATGCACTACATACAAAATAGAAAGAATCTTTGTTATTTCTGCCTGTTGAATTCAAAATGTGTGTTGTAATTGCAAAGGAATATCCATGTTTTGAATTTTCAGATACTAAAGAGAGCAAGCTGTTAGTTAGAAGCAAGAATAATTAATTTAGAAGGCATAGCAGGGTATTGCTAAAGGACAAAGTAAACAACAGGTCATAAGATCTGCAAGAAAGTACATGTGAAATTTTCAAAACTAAGAAGTGTGTTAGAAGGTATGCAGTTCTCACATTGTGTAATAGCCAGGTTATATTGAAGATAAATAATGAAATCTAAAACAGGACATTTTTGAAATAATTTACATAGTACTCCCATAATAAGTGAAGATCAAGTAGAATAATTAATCATCCTTTCTGAGCCAGAAGAGATAGAGCCAGCCATAAAGACATGCAGGAATAATAAAGATCTAAGTCTAGCTGGTTTTATCAGGAAATTCACAGTCTACTTAGAGAAAATGTTGCCTTTAGTCAAAGAAATGCATGAATAATAATGAGAACTAAAACATGATAAATAATCACTCTCATTGGCATAAAGGAAGAACCAGTTATTACTAAACATTATGGGGGATTTACATAGTGTACGTCTGTTTAGACAGTCTCACCTCCTCATTGGTAGTTGACACACTCAAGGAACCCCAGAATGACAGTGGCTGAGGGAGACAGTGGAGGGACACAGCTCATCAGCCCCTTAACCCATCCTTATGCATCTCCTCATTTCACATCTGTAAGGAGAATGCAGTTAATGA
>NW_008626377.1:0-383 GCF_000691845.1 Merops nubicus
CACGGGGGTCCTCCAGCCAGCCCCAGGGCCTGGCAGGGCACCCAGGGAGCCTCACCAGGGTTCACCTCCTGGTAGCTGGCCACCCCGTAGGCGTCCACGATGCTCTGGAAGCCGGCGGTGAACTTGTTGGTGCGGATGAGGGTGGGGGGACTCTCCGAGGTGGGGACACGCTGCACGAAGCACTCCACGCTCGAGCCGCTCTTGTACTGAGGGGGAAGAGCCTGAGCCTGAGCCTGGCACCCCCTGGCACCCCCCAACCGTGGCACGGGGGCACAGGGTGACCCCGGCAGAAGGATGTGGGGACATCAAGCAGATGGCATGAGGATAAAACCCCAGCAGGACACGGGGAAAGGGAGTGATCCCTGACATGAGGACATGGCGGC
>NW_008626377.1:1342-2157 GCF_000691845.1 Merops nubicus
TGATGTGAGGACACTAAGTGACCGCAGAATAAGGACATGGGGACCCCAAGCAATCTCAACATGAAGCCATGGGGACACTGAGGAACCTTAGCACAAGGCCATGGGGACACCAAGAAACCTTGACACGGGGACACCGAGCAACCTCAGCATGAGGCCATGGGGACACCAAGTGGCCTCGACACAAGGACGTGGGGACACTAAGCGACCTCAGAATAAGGACATGGGGACCTCAAGCAACCTCACCATGAAGCCATGGGGACACCAAGCAACCTTGACGTGGGGACACCAAGGAACCTTAGCACAAGGCCATGGGGACACCAAACGACCTCGACATGGGGACAGCAAGAAACTGCAGCACGAGGCCACGAGGACACCAAGAAACTTCAGCACAAGGATGTGGGGACACTAAGTGACCTCAGAATAAGGCCATGGGGACCCCAAGCAACCTCAACATGAGGCCTTAGGGGCACCAAGCAACCTCAACAAGAGGACATGGGGAAAACAAGCGACCCCAAGTGACCTCGACATGGGGACACCAAGAGACCTCACATGGGGAACACCAAGAAACTTCAGCACGAGGCCATGGGGACACCAAGAGACCTCCACATGGGGACACCGAGCAACCTCCACATTGGGCCATGGGGACACCAAGCAACCCCAGCAAGAGGACATGGGGACACCAAGCAACCTCAACAAGGAGACACCAAGCAACCTCAACAAGGAGACACCAAGCAACCTCCACATGGGGACCCCAAGCAACCTCAACAAGGGGACACCAAGCAACCTCAACATGGAGACCCCACGCCACCTCCACA
>NW_008626377.1:2510-3188 GCF_000691845.1 Merops nubicus
CAGCAAGAGGACATGGGGACACCAAGCAACCTCAACATGGGGACCCCAAGCAACCCACCGATCCCTGGCGCAAGGCCTCCTGCACTTGGGTGAGGTCCTGCACGGGGCACCAGACCTCGGCGATGAGGCACTTCTCGGTGACGTCGAAGCTGCACTGGTTGAGGATGAGGTAGATGGCCTTCATCTTCTGCACCTGCACCCTCCAGGTGGGCAGCGCCAGCGCCACCTTGTCCAGCACCTGCGCCAGGTACTGCTCCGTCTCCTCCAGCACCTGTGGGGCATGGGTCAGGGACTTGGGGAGGGGGGGGACCCACCGTGGACCCCCCCACATCCTGCCACGGTGCCCAGCTCACCACGCTGAGGTCCTGGATCTGGCTCTGCAGCCCACTCATGGTGTCCAGGCGGCTGGACTCGCTCTCCGGGTAGGGGTACACGTGGCAGTGGAAGCTGGGGGTGGATGGATGGATGGACAACGCCGTGTTGGGGGGCACCAGGACCCCCCCCTCCCCATGGGTTGTCCCCACTAAATAAAGCTCTGCCTGGCCAAACCCGTGGCCACCACCTCACCAGTCCGAGATCTTGCGGATCTTCTGCCCGATCTGCTCGCCCCAGTAGGAGATGAGGAAGATGACCCAGGTGATGTCCTCGCCCTGGGGGCAGCCCAGGCCACGTCAGGCA
>NW_008626378.1:0-10682 GCF_000691845.1 Merops nubicus
CCTCACACCCTCCCCCAGACTCAACCCCCCCAGGTCCCTCAGCCGCTCCTCACAAGCCAGGTTCCCCAGACACCTCCCCAGCTTCGTTGCCCTTCTCTGGACCCGCTCCAGCCCCTCAAGGTCTTTCCTATCCTGTGGCCCCCAAACCTAACCCCAGTGCTTCAAGCTGTGGCCTCTCCAGTGCTGAGGCCAGGGACACAACCAATTCTCTACTGCTGGTCCCCACTGGCCAGCCCTGGAGGCTTCGGGCAGCTGCTCCTGGGACTGCTGGGGGTGCTGGTGCTGGGGTCTGGCTCAGTCTTACCCAGTTCCCCAGTGCTCCCAGTCTGGGCACCAGAGCTGGTGGAACCAGGTCTCACCAGCTGCACCTATAAACACTCCAGCAGCAGTGCTGCTGCCCTCAAAAGTTTCCCTTTGCTGCCCTCACTCCCACCCCAGATGTTTGGCGTGGGGCCAGGCACCGGCAGTATTTTGGTGACACTTGCAGATAGGAGAAGAGTACAGGAGCTGTTTTTTCTTTCAGAAGCAGCATGAGGGACGTCATTGCTCATTTCGAGGGGCAAAGGCAGGCCTTGGACTGTGTTGTGCTGCTGATAACGCTGGAAACTCGGCAAGGCTGAAGGAAGCGGCCTCGAGCGATCTCTGCTGCTCTGCATTAAATAATCTCTGTTTTAAGAACACGCAGAAAGATATCTCATCAACAAACAAGTCCTTCAGATGTGGGGATTCTATTAACACACACAAATGGCCCCTCAAAAAAGCAGAAAATTAGTGGGGTTTTCCTTTTCTCGCATGAAAGCTTTGCAGGGCTGTTGTAAGACTTGCTCGTTTGCATTTGCTACAGTTGTTTTTCAAGGAAGTGACAGGTCTGGACTTAAAAGGAAAACCCAGTGACTACTCTGCGTGTTCTAACAGGATTCTTTAATTAGGAAGAAAATAGACTGTGGGGTTACAGGCTTCCGTTTATGAATTATTGAGTTCTGAAGTAAAGGGGGATAAAACAGCTATTTGAGAAGGAATTATAAAGCTTTTATTCAAGTAAATTAATGTTGGAAATACTTAAATTTTGAGAATGAAATGGGTCTCTGTATCCTTTTAGATTTATTCCTTTTTTCCCCACGACTCCATTCAGAAAGGTTAATGTATATTATCTATTCATTTTGGCTTTATGTGTCCTGCAGTTGCTCAGCAGGTCTTTTTTCAGATGCTTGTATCTGCTCCCTAAAGGTGCTCACATAGGTAACTTTGTTCAAGGGTTTAATGAGTTTTTGTGGGTGTTCTCAGGCACTTGTGGGCCTGATCAGAACTGCTCTGGCACACAGACAGTGCTGCCAAGTTCACTGTCCTCAAGTAGTTTAAACAGTAAGAGCAAAGAAAGGTCTTGTCAGTGTAGGGATGGCCCAATTTCTGTTCTCACTCATCATGGTGCAGCAGTGTGGCTGAGAGTGTCTGCGCCACATGTTAAGAAGAGGATCCAGCACCAGAAAACGTTGTTAGAAAGGGTGAAGATCATCTAACTTGTCACAAAAACACTGTATTACCTGCAGTGAGGTTGCAGGCGTGCTCTGGAAAAAAAAAAACAAACCAAACCTGACTTGTGTGCTCTCTAACACAGGGGTAACATTTCATATTCCACTTCCAGTACCTGTTGAACCACTTTGTAACTCAGAAGGTCCTAGTTCTGGTGTTGATCTTAACAGTTCATCGTCCATAGTTAGGCTGTGTCTGAGTATAATTAGATGTGACTAGGGCAGACACCTCTGAGCCTTTGATTCCCTTTAATGTCAATGGAGAGGAAAAGGGGAGTGGTGGGATTCAGTCAAATAAGCTTATTTTTTATTGCTTTCGGGGCATTTTTTTCCTTAAGTTTCCTCTCACTGCTTTTTTGAATCTTCACCAGCCCTGAGACCCCTCAAGCCATTATGAACTCCACCTTCTGAAGTAGGGATGGGGCTTGAGCACAAGCCTTGTTGTTTCTAGTTCTTTGTTCAGCAACTCTGTGGCCTTAAGGGTTTCTGTGACTGATCTATTTGTTAAGAAAACAGCACACACTTAGGAAACTTAGTTCCTATGAAAAAGAAAAGGAGCTATTGATGGCCTTCCTTTTTTTCTCCTAGGTATTTAAGGTAAGTACTTACACACTGATTTAGTTTCACACTCTACATTAGATGTCCAGAAAACCTTGGTGGAAAATACACATGCTTTTTCCTGTCATCAGAAAGGGGATATCCAGAAATAAGGATGGTGGGGACAGAATATGGAGATGTGCTTGATCTGGGTTAATAAACAGCAGGACCAGGTCAAAGCTTAACAAAGAAGCATTCTCCTTTTTTTTCCCCTCAAAGATGGGGAAGTAGTTTGACAAGAGCATTTGACATGGAAGTAGAATTCTTGCCAGCTAAAACATTCTCCGTTGTTCTTTACTTATCAACAATGATTCTTTAAAAAAAGCCACCCAGCATGTAACAATGACCTACTTGAACTCTGAGTTCAGCAGCAAATCAATAATAAAATTAAATCTCTCTTTCTTTCCACATGTCCAAGTCAAAAACAACTTTTTACTTTTTAGAAGGGCTTTTAGTCGCAGGACGAGGGGTAATGGGCTCAAACTGGAAGAGGGGAGATTTAGATTAGATATTAGGAAAACATTCTTCACTATGAGAGTGGTGAGACACTGGAACTGGTTTCCCAGGGAAGCTGTGGATGCTCCATCACAGGATGTGTTCAAGACCAGGTTGGATGGGGCTTTGAACATATTGCTCTAGCGGGAGGTGTGCCTGCCCATGGCAGGGGTTTGGAACTAGATGATCTTTAAGGTCCCTTTCAACCCAAACTATTCTATGATTCTACGACTTGATGATTCTATTAAATTAGTTATTTTGGAATCTGATTCTTCAGGTGGGCAAGTAAAAGTTTTTCATAGGCCTTATCAGTCTTATTGCCCCCTCCCTGGAGGGTTTGCCTGATTTGCTTCAGGAACAGCTTGGAGATAGTATGGTTGAAAGCTGACCAGCACAACCTTCACCTCGTATTTGTCCCTCACCATGGACTTGTCTGGCAATATGGACTCACAGCTGCCCCTGGTCTCTGTCACCAAAGTGTCCCTGCTTGCTTTACTCGGGCAGTATTGGGCCACGCTGCTGTCCTCACCTTTTCCACCCAGCTCACCTTGCTGCCATGCTTGGTCCTCAGCTCCCCTTCCCTTCTGGATCAGCATCCAACGTGTCTTTTCCTTCAGAGCGAGGTGTGAGAGCCTGCCTGCACCTCACAACAGAGCAGGGCTCCCTGTGCTGATGTCCTTGTCTTTTTGGTGGTGCTCTCAGGATAAAGAGGGTGTGAACTAGTGCCTGTGAACTCAGCTGAAGTGGGTTTAGCTCCTGCTCTATGTCCACAGCTTCAGTGCTTTGCTCCTCTCTTCATGCACCTGCACTGGGTCAGGAGCTGAACCAGCATCACCCCAGGGCTGCATCGCCTGCTCTAGCTGAGCTGTGATCTCTTCAGAGCCCAGCCATGAACTCTGTGGGCAAAAATGATGTCATCAGACTGAAGCAGCTTGGCTTTGGTCCTCTGTAGCTCAAAGAAATACAAGCTGATAGCAAAGATGTATGTGCAAGTCTCAATTTTCTGCACTGAGCTTTGCATTTAGAGAGGAAATGCGATGTGTGCTGGCAGGGGTGGAAATACCAAGTCTGCCCAGGCTCCTGAAGTAGCAAATATAGAATTTTATAAAAACTATACAAGGTTAGAGGCATGTGAAAAGAAGAATTCAGTAAAACCAAAATGTATTTGTAGGTAGCAAATAGTGTTGTTCTGTTCCTACTGAAGAAACTGGCTGCTTAATGGTAGGATCTGTGGTCAGAGAAGGAATCCTCCATATAAAGTGGTCAATCTGGAAAAACTGCGGTTTAGAAAGTGTTGTAACAAGAGAAATCACAAGGGGGTAGTGTTGGACAGCACTCCATCCTTTCTGCGATTCCCACAGCAGTGCCCCCGTGTAATAAACCACGTTTATTTTACCAGAGGAAGGTACAAAAGTCACTGCCTGCATCTCTTCTGACAGCAGGCCCCGAGAAAGTGACATTTTTCTCCCTGCCAGACAAGGACTCGTCGTGTCAAGATCAATACAGCAGCAGAGTTGACATCCCCACCTTTGCAGTTGAAACCGAGTGGGAAATGACATTGAGAGAGGCTTGACAGGTTAAAAAAAAATACATCTATCTATCTATCTGTGAAGGATAAGTCAATCATGACATGACAATATTTGTTCAACTCCTTGGTCTTACCTTTTTTTTCCTACTATAGGTGAAATTGTGTGACTCTTTGATCATTAAAGCTGACTTCTCTTTTCTGTGCCTACTGTCCATGGCAGGAAGAAATCATGATCACCAGGAGGAGTAAAAGGTGTGTTGGTAACCTCATTCAAGAACACTTCTCCTAATAATGAACTCTTGAGCTTTTCAGGATGAGGCTCTTTCTGTCTTTGCTACCCTGCCAAGACTCCTCTCACTTCTCCCCATCTCACAGGGACACAGCAACCCGCACTTGTATTGGAAGAAACAATCATAGAATCATCAAGGTTGGAAAAGATCTCTAAGATCATCAAGTCCAACCATCACCCAACACGACCGTGACCATTAAACCATGTCCCCAAGTGCCACACCTACACAACGAAAAGAGCAGAGAGGATCCTCCCACCTTTCTGTTGATCCCAGGCTTGATGTGTAATTAGAAACCCAGTGAAAACATGCTTGAGAGCAGAGATGCTTATTGAGAGATGATTTTGTAGGATTGATTCCTCTATGTATGGCACCTGGCCTGTGAAGTTAATGGGAAATGATTAATTTAAAATTATGTGCTGGAGACAGCTCTTCTCTTCCCAACTCTATCAAAAAGGGGCAGAAGAGGAGGGTTTTTGGGGGCAGATGCAGAGGTGGTGTATAGGAGAGCTCAATTTACAGGTGCAAAGTTGAAGTCAGTAGCTAAGATCTCAGCTGGTGTGCAGAGACCCAGCTCCACGAAGACCAGTGCCTGGCACAGAAGGGAAAGTGCAGTGAGGATGAAGCATCTTTGGGTTTCTCATCCAGCAGGTTGCTCATTCCATCACTGTTTGGTGCTCTCAGTATTGCACGAGGAGATATTTTCACTTGAGCAAGTCAATATGTTGATGATCTTATATGAACTCCTCACCCACACACTCTGTCCTCTCCCACTTTATTGTGTGAAAAGAGCACAAGGGCAGGAAATTTCGGGCGTGCTTTCTTGCAGTAACACCCATCAACAGTTTTAGGCTCAGTCTGACAACTTCAGCTGGGTTTGGTTTAGAGCTGTCAAGCAAAAGGAGAATACAGTTGCAGCACATTAAAATATCGTGTGACTCTATATCTTTTTAACTGAGCTTGCTGAAAGCTGTACAATAGAGAGTCCAAAGCTACAGCCTTTTGAAAAATCCAGTAATAATCTACCTACAACTGTTTAAAAGATTGTTTTGCATATTTGGTCATTAAAATATTATTATAAAATATATTACCTCCTTTCTAGAAGGTCCTCTGCTAGTTGGTTGTTTTCCCTTGCTGATAGTCTCCCTGTGGTATGAAATACTTGGAGTAAGGACTGTTAAAAACTGTGGAGGATGCAGAAGGTGGGGATGGAAACACTGCAAAAGGGAGGGTTGGAAGGAGGAGTCAGGGATTTATAGACATCATCTTATCTTCAACTTCTTGAAAAAACCTGGAACAAATAATCAAACAATTTATAAGCATCTAAGAGAAAACAAGGAGATTAGTTACAGTCAACATGGATTTGTCAAGAACAAATCATGTCAAAACAGTCTCATTTCCTTACATGTCAGGGTAACAGGCTTTGAGAAGGAGGAGAAACAGTCCAAGCTGTGAGTCTTGACATTAGTTAGAATTGTGATAGGACATTCTTATAAGCAAGCCAAGGAAACAAGATATAGATGATATTATGAAGGGCTGAGTGAAAAGTGTTTCAGAGAATAATTCTCAGTGGTTCACCAGTAGAGTGTAAGAGACATTGTGTGAGGTCTGGTGTATTTTTCAGTATTTTCAACGGACCAGAAAGGCTATTTTTTATATTTGGAGGCAAAGCCATGCAAGGATGGACTGCAAAGAGGGCCAGAGTTGCAAAGGATCTTGAGAAACACAGGTATACACGTGGACAAGGACGAGCACAGGATGCTAGGCTTAGAAAGGAACAAACAGCCACACAAATACAGGCTGGAGAAGAACAGGAGAACAGCTGGAGCTCTTTGGAAAAGGGCACAAAGAGGAGCCCTTTCTCTCCCCTTAGCTGTCAGGAAAGCACCAGCTGGAGCCCAGCTTTGGGCTCTGCTCCAGCTATGGGGGCTAGTGCAGAAGCATGCAGAGAAGCACACAGCAGGGAGCAGAGGGCTGGGAAGCAGGACCTCTGATGGAAGAGTGAGCATGCTGGGGTTCTTCAGCTTATAGAGGGGTCAACACAGGTTATCGTGGAAAGCTTTTAAGAACAAAAACCACACAGCTGATCCTGCCTTGTTACACAGGGATAGAGTAGAGAAGGTTCTTGAGATCTTTTTGTACTCTGCTTTGATTTCAATTCCAGCAATATATTTTTTTTTTCCTGTCAGAAGCAGATTTCTCATCACAGACACATCTGATGTAAACGGGAAGCTAACACCGTATCACTCATCTTAACTTCCCTGGCAGGGCAGAGAGAGCAGAACCAGCCTGGTATTTTGTGACTGCTAATCTAATTATATTAAAAGCTACATTACACTGAGCATTAAACAAATGTTTCCCTGTAAAGTGGTGTATGAAACTTGCTCGCTTCTCTCAGATGACATTAGAGTGGGTCATTTCCCCTTCAACAGGGAGCAGAGAGGGAGAATAACTGGCCTGGGAAGTGAAACTCCTGCATGCTCTACACCACGCTGCGGCAACGCTGATCCTGTCACTCTCTCCTCATCATGGGGTAGATGTTTAAGATAACTAGAAACAGAAACTCCAAAATGCTGCAGGGAATTAGGCAACTAAAAACATCATCCTTGTTAAAATTTATTACTGTGCATGCATAAACCCGTTTTTATTCACTTAAGACCAGTACATCCAGTGCTTTGATTTGGGACTATTCATGACCTTAAAGCTTAGATGTGGGTTTAAGTATATTGCTGGCTGGGATCTCATAGTTTTGCCTTGATTTTTCTCCCATTCACACTGAATCAAATCCTGATGCCACTGAACAATAACTCAGCTCTGATTTCCCTGGGGCAAGAATTCAACTCATACTGGCTATTCTACACTGAGGCTTAGCTGGCTCATGCAGGGACAGAGATAGGCAGCAGCATGTTGGTTTTAGTGAGGAAATACAAGTTTCCACGTTCCTTTCTGGGTCTGGAAAGTGCTGCCTGCAGTGCTCAGAATAGTTCAAGGGAAGGTTTTTAATGCTTTCAAAAATATCCTCCAAGTGAGCCTTGGCAGTATCTCCTGCACCACCTGCTATGGATACTCAGGGAACCAGGAGAGGCTGGAGGAGGATGGCTGGAGTAAGAGCTGCCTGGGAATTTCACCTTCACACTTGTTTTGGTGGTCAGCAGAGCTAAAATTCAGATTTAGCTGAATGGTCAGTCTTGGTTTGCTGTAGATTTTCCTTGAAAGGAAAATAACAGGACCCTTGATGCTCTGAATGCCTTTACTCTGTTCATGTTCTGGACATGTGGAAGGAGAACATAGCTCACTTTGGCCCGTGCTGGTAATCTATTTAGCTCTGGGCTTGCATAGAAAATCTCCACCTACTGCTCTCAGCTGCATTGGGCATTGCATCCTGTAATTCAGCAGAAGACTAAGTAGCCAAAAATCTGACTGGAGAGGTGTTTAACCAAAAAGCTTCAAGACAGAGGATGTTTTGTGGATCCTGGATGACCTTGGGATGCTGGCTCTGTTTTGTGCATGCACAGAGTAACCGTCTTGCACAGCTAAGTGCAACACTTCTCCCAAAACATCAGAGCTATGAAACACGTGCCTGGTGAGGCCAAAGAGCAACCAGAAAGCCATGAAGCTGAAGTTTGTGTGTTGTGTTGGCTCAGCAGGCTGGAGGTGGGGCTGCAGGCATGGTTAGAAGCAGAGCAGCTGTTGGTTAGAGGTCATGCTCCACATGTAAGCTGTGTACCGGTTGGTCAGGACCCTGCATCAAGAACAGGGTTTCCAGAAATCCCATGCAAACCTCAAAATTCAAGTGACCAATAGTTCTGCATGGAAAAAGAAAATTACTTTGAACAAACAGTTAGAAGACAGCCTCACTCAAAAGGTAGACATCTCCTGAATCACTCTTAAACCCCTCCTGTAATTACAACGGGGAATATAGATTTGGATTCAGTTTGGTCTGTGCATCATTTTCAGGTAATGGCTTTTCTGCTCTGCAGATGTGTGTAACAACAGCAGGACCTCTTGCTCCTTGGCACAGCAGGAAGTCATCATTCAGCAGACAGCAGAACAAGGGATGATTTAGCCTGGAATATAACCAGCATACTGGGAAGCCCATTGTCAAAGTCTTGTTAGATCCATTGGGAGAGCATAAAGGAGTGTTTTCAAGGCAATGGTGTGATGGGAGGGTGGGGCGGCTGCTTCAGCCCGAGTGATTTGGAGCTCACCAAGTCACTGAGGGACTTGAGGCTGTTTAGCCTGGAGAAAAGGAGGCTCAGGGAGACCCTCTCACTCTCCACAACTCCCCGAAAGGAGGTTGCAGCCAGGTGGGGGGCAGTCTCTTCTCACAAGGAACAAGTGATAGGACACGAAGAAATGGCCTCAAGTTGCACCAGGGAAGTTTTAGGTTGGATATTATGAAAAATTTCTTCACTGAAAGCGTTGTCAAGCCCTGGAACAGGCTGCCCAGGGAAGCAGTTGAATCACCATCACTGGGCATGTTTTGAAGTTGTGTAGATGAGGTGCTCTGGGACATGATTTAGCAGTGGACTTGTTGGAATTAGATTAATGGTTGGACTCAATTATCTCAGAGGTCGTTTCCAACCTAACCAATTCTATGATTCTGTGATTCTATGAAACAGGGCTTTCTGCAAACAAATCCCCCTCAGGTTTTATCCTGTGGGACGTGCTGAAAGCAGAGCTGGCAGGAGCTCTCCTCACAAGGCTTCAGTGCATGCTCTGTATCCTGTGCAAGTGCAGAAGCTCAGATTTTACCTGTGCCCATGAGATAACCCTGCTTCCACCACAAGGCAGCAGTTGCTCTGGCTTAGGCCACGTGTTGACCATTAGTTGGCACAGAGACCCTGAGAGCATTTTGAAGTGACATCAGGAATTGCAATGTCCTGATGCATGTGAGGAGTCTGAGTGTCTGCACCAGAACTGGGTGCATTGGCTCTATAGAAGGAGCATTGGATGTCCTAGCTGTGCACAAGATCCCAAATCCTGCGTCTGCAGACCCACACGCTCCAACCCCCTCCCCCCCTCCCTGCCCTGGGCTCACCCTAGCCATTGTGCTGAAGGATCCTTGATTATTGCCTAATTTGAGCCTAGGGAATGAGCCCTAACGAGTAGGCGATTGAATGAATCATGCCTCACATCCTCTTCCCCAACACAGCAATTCACCCACATTTGTTCATTACTCAGCCTTGTTTGCCAAATAATTTATGCACATAATCTTGGGTCAGTAATTCATTCACTTGCAGCCTGGGTGAGTGATTAGCAATGGAAATGAGAAAGTCAAGATGTTTTGTTTGGGCTCACAGGTTTTTGTTTCTTGATTAAAATCTCTGAGTTGTGTTGTAGGGGTGAATGCTCATGTTGTTGAATTCAAAATGTAATTTCTGCATTTATCCTCAAATACACACATAAATTCGTGATGTCTTCAGTTACTAGTAAACATATTGATTGCAAAGGCCATGAAAATGCAAAAGGAGCCTAAGTGAAGCTAATTATTTGAAACAATAAAACATATCAAAACCTAACCTGTTGTATGATCTTCTAATTCTGCACCAAAGAAAAAAGGCTACACTGAAATCTGGCCTAAAAGTAAAGTGATAAAATGAGTACTGGATGTTTTCCAGCATCCTCTGAAACGCTGTGGGTAGAAAATGTCAAACCTCCTGAATTTGAGTATTCTAAAGAGAAAAAATAAGCATCAGAAATGTAACAAAAAAAAAAATTCTCCTGAACAGAACGATGCTTACCAGAGGAAGGGGAAGTGGTAGATGTGACACCAGATTTTAACATTGTTATGTCACCATGTAAATCCCTGACTCACTCCATCCTGAGTACCTCAGACCTGGTTCCTCTGGATGTAGAGAGGAGTATATATATATATATATATATATATGTATACAGGTATAAGGGGATGGCAAAAGGCTATAGGTGAAGTGGATTTCTGAATGACAACAATTTACATGGGTTCAGGAGGCCAGAGAGAAGCACTAACTGAGGGTTTCTAACTAGCTAAAAGCATCTTTGGCTCAGGAAGTTCCTGAGGCAAATTGCTGGAGGCTGAGATAGTATTAGAGGAAACATCACTTTAAGTTCATCCTGTTCCTGTATTTTTTTTTAGATGTTCAATTTGGCCAGCGCTGGAGACAAGATAAAAAGCAAGTGTGGATGGAATCAGCCTGATTCAGAATGGGTATGATGCTGGGTGGTGCGAGGGGTGCCCTGGAAACCACAGGCTGGCAGGGCTTGGTT
>NW_008626379.1:0-366 GCF_000691845.1 Merops nubicus
CAGGTGACCCACAGCCAGGCTTGTCACCTTGAGGGGTTTTATCCAACACAGGCCGAATGCAACGAGCAAGCACCCACCAAACTCCAGTATCTGTTGAGATGCAGGCATATCCATGTCCCCATGGACCCTCCCAGACTCATGTTTGACTGTACACAAAGGAGGAATAGTAAGATGTTTCAACATAAACAGAGCTTCCCAAATTCTGGCCTGCAGGGTCTCACCCATCCTTCCCCCCCCTTTCTGTTGTTGAAGAAAGACCTTGAGTGTGGAATGATAGTGTTCTACAATAGCTTGAGCAGTCAGAGAATGTGAAATACAAGTGACATGCTGAACACCCCAAGACCGCAAAAAGCATTGGGTACGCTC
>NW_008626380.1:0-2965 GCF_000691845.1 Merops nubicus
GTCCAGCAGCCTCCATCGAGCAGTGTCCAAACAGGAACACCACGGCTCTTCCCAGCAGGAAATCAGCAGCTCCCTCCTCTCCTGCGAGCTAAGGACTGGTGTTTCTTTTCTCCTGTAATCGATGCTTTGAGATGATAGGAAATACCTCGAGAGGAAGTTCCCCCTCGTAGAGCAGCAGACAGGGTGCAAAGGGCAGGCGGGAGGGTGGCGGGGGGCTCTGTGGTGTGCTGTGGGAGGTGATGCAAAGCGAGCGGCTCCACCGTTAAGCAATTTCCCGTCAGCAGGGCCCGGCGGCGCCGGCCCCCGGCTGCACGAAGCATCACGTTCTTGTCAGGCTTGCTGCGGAGGGAGGTTTGGCAGCCTCGGTCCGCCCCGGGCGGGGAGGTGACGCTCTGCTCTTGTCCCTCAGACGCTGGCAGGGTGATGCCAGGTTGATCCGGAGCCATGTCCAGGTACCTGAAGCACTTCACGGTGGTGGGTGATGACCCTGTGCAGTGGAGCTATGACTATCAGAAATGGGAGGAGGAGGAGGAGGCTGGGGAGAAGCAACCAGATTCGGAGATCAAGCTGGAGCCCGCCAGGAGACAGATCTCCTTCCAGGACATGATGAAAAAGCTCTTCAGCTCCCACAGGTTTCAGGTGAGACAGAACAAGCCCAGCCATGTGTGCTCCCCCTGCTCAGGCTCCCCAAGGCCCCCGCCCCAGCAGTGGGAAGCAGCTGGGTTTGGTGAGGGCTGGGTGGTTTTGTGTGAGTGAGATTTTGTGGGAATAACCCACTGAGCAGGGGCTGCAGGAGCAACAGAAAGCTCTGGGAAGTGCAGCTGGCCAAATCGGGGACACAGGGTGTTGGGGTGTGCTCAGCTGAAGGCTGTGTCAGCTCCTTTTGTTGATCTGCTCGTGTTGGGAGAGGGCTTCGCATCAGTTCTTCTTTTCCAACAGATCGTGGTTGTCTGCTTGGTCATCCTGGATGCCTTGTTGGTCCTTGGGGAGTTGCTTATGGAATTGAAAATCATTCTTCCAGACAAATATAATATCACCCCAAAGGTAAAACACAGGAAAGTGTCCATGTGAGCCATGGTTTCCCTCTCTTTGTTGTTCAAAGCCTACTAGCTAGGACAGCCAGCCTGGCAGGCAGGACCTCAACCTTAGCCTGGTTGAGTCAGAAGTCACAGACACACGGGTGGAGGCCTCACAGGGGCTGGTGTGACAGCCCTGCAGGGTCAGCCTGGCTCAGCTCACACCAGTCCCTGCAGCAGTTTCACGTTTCCTTGGGCTGCAGCAGAGATGAATTGCTCTTGCCACTCTTCTGCTTGTCTTCATACCTCCTGGCCTGGCTTACTCAAAACCACTGGCTGCCCAGCTGTGCTTGTCACCTAGAGCAGAAGGAAAGCCCCCAGCCCTCCTTCTAGAGACAGATCAGAGGTGCTGCCAAGAGGGGGGGGTCTGCAGCCTGCCCCGCTCGCGTGCACACAGGAGGGGCTCCCGGCCTTACGCTTGTGCTGTCTTCTCCCAGGTTTTCCACTACCTCTCCCTTTCTATTTTAACCATCTTCCTGGTTGAAGTGGGGTTTAAAGTCTTCATCTACCGCCGGGAGTTCTTCCACCACAAGTTCGAGGTGCTGGACGGGATCGTTGTCGTGGTGTCCTTCATCCTCGACGTCGTCCTCATCTTCTGGGAGCACGAGTTCGAGGCCGTGGGGCTCCTCATCCTGCTGCGGCTCTGGAGGGTGGCCAGGATCATCAACGGTGGGTGCTGTGCCCCCCGGGGGCTTTCCCTGGGCGGGGGGGCTGGGCCTGCCCCCCTCGCTTCAGCTCTCTGGGCTCGTGTCTCTGTTCCCTGCTCGAAGGCATCTGTGAGACCCGGGGTCTTGCTCTCCCAGGGAACTCAGTTCTGCCAGTTCTGCCCGTGCTGTTTCCATTGCTGGAGCGTGGCCTTAATGAGGCTGTCATTTCTTTGGAGCAGGACAATCTGCTGCTTGTGTTGGTGTGATGGGAGCACAGCAGCTGGCCCAGGCTACTGCAGACCCCAGCTCTAGCACAGCAGCATCGGGCACTTTCCCCTAAAAACAACCCATAATCTGCTCTTGGGTGCCTCCCTTCTGGGGGACTGGCTCGCCTCTGATGTTTGCATTGTAGGATCCTTTTGACAACACTTTAACAGAGGAGCAGGGTAAAAACTTGCCCTCCTGAGTGTACTGTTGTAGCAGAGTGGGGTTTACTGCTCTGGTGTTGTGCTGCAGCTCCATCATCCCCTGCAGGGAACACCCTGGCTCACTCAGGCTCTTTCTGCCTTGGATTTAAAAGATTTTTTGCCATAAAAGAGGGATATAAGATGTCCTTCTATCAGATGTTACTGACTCTGCTGTTGTAACTGTAAATTATTGCAGCTAGGTGTAAACTCAGACACTTCTGAAACGAGCATAGCTGGAAATGTTTTTCTTCTTTCTCTGGGAAAGGGTTTTGAGATTTGAATGTGGCCGTGGGACTATCCCAAATTCCTGCATGAAACCTCAGCCTGAGTGCTGTCCTGTGCCTACACAAGTGCACTTCTGGCAAGTGCTCTGTGCCCAGCACGCCTCTAAGTCCAAGTGCAACTCAACATTTGCCAGAAAAGGACAGGGTGGCTGGGGCTGTGTCCATCTCCCATGGCCCTCGCTGCTGTTTTCATGGGGAGAACATGCTCCATTGGTGGTGGTGGCCAGAAAAAGGGAAGATCTTAGAGCAGCTCGTGGCTCTTTTTAGTTCAGGATGACAGTCAGAACGAAACCGGATTGGCGTGCAGCTGAGTGGGCCTTGGGAACCTCAGGCTCTCTGTGCACACCGTGGCACAGCAGAAGACCAGGACTGCATTCACAGGCTGTACAAGTGAATCCCCTTACCCTCAGCTGCTCCTGCTTTCCCCCCCCCCCCAAGGTTTTTGCTGTGCCCACCCGCTGGGAGCAGCAGAAGGGACAGGGATCTGTCCC
>NW_008626380.1:3070-3390 GCF_000691845.1 Merops nubicus
TTGGGGTTGCCAATGCAAATGAGCAGCGTGGCTGCTTTGTCTCCAGAGCAGGGGGCATGCATCAGTGCCTCCTGGGTGCACGGCCCTCTGACAGCACCTGGGGGAGGGCTCTGGGTAGGGAGAACGTGATGTTCTTCATGCTCTCACCAAGCTATTATTATAGATAATATTTTTTTCCTGTCTCAGAAAAGGGTGGGAAGAAAATGCCTTTACTGTGGGGGCTGAGTTCACGTGTAATAACCCAGCAATGCTTCAGCAGAGAAGTGACACCTCTGCTGTGGTGAGAGGCCACGTGTGCTTGCTGCAGCCAGGCGAGGGGG
>NW_008626380.1:3405-19430 GCF_000691845.1 Merops nubicus
TGAAGGAGCTGGGGCTGCACCACATCCACCCCGGCGTGCCCCAGGCTGTGCTGTGCACTGCTGCTAGAGCAGGGCCCCCCACCACGTGGACCCTGGTGACAACAGAGCTGCCTGTGACATCCTGCCCGTGCTCTGCCGAGGGAGCAAATTCAAATTCAGGATTTGAATGACAGCCTGAGTGATGAATTCAGCTCGGAGGCCAGACTGCCTCTTCCCAGCAGAGTATCAGTATCTGAGTCCCTGGGGTGGCTGATTTAAAACCCTCATTAAGAAAAGCACTTGGGGAGGGTGGTTTGAAGATGACAGAACCAGAGCTTGAGAGGAACATGTTCAACTCCTTGAGCACGGGCCCCGTGTACTGTTCACCTCCTGCTCGTGGCTGTTTCACATTCTAAAACAAATCCACTGTGAATTGTTCCCCAGGAATAATTTTATCAGTGAAGACCCGCTCAGAACAGCAGGTGTCCAAGCTCAAGCAAGCAAACCTGAAACTTGCAACAAAGGTGGAACAACTGGAGCACAGCTGCACAGAGAAGGTAAGAAACCACTCTGCATTTAAACATGGCTCGTCTGCTGGCTGCTCCCCAGGACAAGCTGGGCTGTTGCAGGGTTGCTGCTGTCAGCTTGGTTTCCTCATCAGAAAGCTGTGGGGTAAGCTGGGCTGAAGCCACAGCCTCACATGTAGCCTGAATCTCCTGTAGCCACTTGCCACAAAAATATGATGGCTACTGCTGTCCTGCTTGCTTCAGCCAGGTTGTCCTGGTTTACTGCAATAAGATAGCTTCAAATAGTTTCTCAGGTTCCTGCAGCTCTTCCCACTGCAGGAGTGGAGGAGCTATATTAATCATCTGACTTTTGTCTCCAACAGGAGCAAGAAATTGAGAGGCTTAACAAGATATTAAAACAGCACGGGCTCATCAGCGAGCAGAAATAGGCTGGTGTGGTGAGGGGGAAGCCTGCCCTGGAGAGGGAAGTCTTGAAATCCACCTGTTTGACCTGAAAGGTGTTCCTGTCTCTTTGCTTTCTCTTGTATAGTGTTGCCTATAAACATTCTCTATTTGACCATGCTTTGATTAGATCTTGGGACTGCAAAAAGTTTGGCTGGAAAATTAATCACACGTACTCCCTGTAAACAGTGATCTCATAAGACCTTTCTTGTACAGTTGTACAGTCAAAAGTGCAAAATAATTTAATAAGACCCCTCTTTACTAGCTACACATCCACAAAAGTACCACTTAGTTTAAATAATGTCATTTTTCTGTGATAATATTCTTTGTTTGCAACATCTTGTAGAAACTTGCAGTAAAAATGGGAAGGACTCTGGCTGAAAAGGTCATTTCTTCTCGACCAGCTGACCACTCAGCATTGGTACAGCTCTTCTTTGCCAACCATTCTTTTCATATTGTTGGTAGTTTCCTCATTTCTGTTGCTGCTTGTGCTGCTTTGCTGTTTATAGAATGTTCATTTCAAAAATACCAACACGCTGCTCCTTTAGTTGACAATCCAATCAGCACCAAAACACCAAAAACAGAGGTGTGGCAAAACTCTGCCACCTCTAGTCAAACAGTGCCTTGTTCTCACCAGCCAGCCTGAGTTTGGACAACATGTTCTCTCATCTCTTCTTCCACTTGAAGTGTTTGTTTGCAGCCCACCAGGCTACAAAGTTCTTTGTTTCCATGGCTGGTAAATCATAAAAGAACCAGAATATGTAAGAACAGATGTGGGGGAGTGGACTGCTGGGAACAGAGTCCAGAAAAGCTGTTTAAAAGCATGCTCTAAAGGACCAGGCTGGTGTCTGAACACAACATGAACTTTTTCAGGTGCTTGGGAGGTCCTTGTGGTGAGACTGTTTCATAGTGAAGAGGAAGACTCAATAACTGGAACTTCAGACAAGTGTTTGCCTGTAGAGGGTGTCTCCAATTGATTTCAGCCAGAGTCTGCTGGAAGGGTCACTGGGCTTTTCTGAAAGCATCACTTAACTCTTTGGGTTTTTAATGTAAGGTAATTAATTAGTGGTTTGGGAAAAATACCTGGAAATATGTGGCTTATTCATCTATGAAAATAGGTAAAGCAGAGGCCCTATCTAATAGCACGTGATTACTTTAATTAACAATTTAGCTCTGCTGTTCACAGAGTAATGAAACCTCATTTCCTCTGGAGCCCTGTGCAGTCCCCTTCCCCTCCTGCCTCCATGCTGCCAGGCAGCCCAGACTAGAGCTGCTTCTGATGTGCTGGTGGCTCTACAGGTGCTGACTGGCCAGCTAGAGCCAGTGTCACATTCTTACTGTGACCTTTTCTCCTTTTGGCAGAGGTATAACTGGGAACTTTCCATTTAATGTGTTTTTTTTTCTGACCTAAGGCTTCTGAGAACCCTCACAAGGGCTCACCCTTTTTCTCTTTGCCAGTTATGAGCCAGTGTGTCTATAATTTAGAAGAAACTGAATGGCTGGATAAACCTCACTTCTTTAGGAAATAGAGTCAAAATCAGAAAAAGCAGAAGTGTGGCTTTTTTTTTTTCCTTCTTGATGCATACTTACCTTAGACAAATGGAAAGAAAAAATCAGAGGGTAACTTCAAATTAATGGTGGGCCAAGCTTTATAGCCTGGCTCTGCAGGTGAAGAAACATCAGTGAAGACAACAGAACTTGTGACAGGAATAGTTCTTTCTCTTCCTGAGGGAACCTGCAGTGAAAACACAAATGGTCATTAGCTTCAGCTTGTTCTTGGCAGGACACCTTTGGATCAGGTTATATTTTCAGCTGATTCTTTCCCTTCCTGAGGGAACCTGCAGTGAAAATACAAATGGTCATTAGCTTCAGCTTTTTCTTTGCAGGACTCCTTTGGATCAGGTTATATTTTCAGCTGTTACTTGTAGTAAGTTGTTTCTGGTTTTTTTTTTCATATCCTGTTCTGCATTTCTTTTCATGAATGATGTGTAGATTTTTATTGAAGTGTGTTTTGGCATGCAGCCCACAGTTGTGTTTGAGCTGAAACAAACTGTTGGGTGCAAAACATTCTAATATTAAGTGTTGCCTTTAGATAAAGAGATCAACTGAGTCACTGTTGCACAGCTGATACCTAAGCAAAACAAAGCATTCTTTTTATCTTAAACCCTGTAATTTAATTACTTACCTGCTTCCAGGGGCTGGTAGAGATTGTTGCAGTAACATTCACTATCCTGGCTTGTGGATTGACAAGGGATCCATATTTAGTCCACTTCACTTCTATTTCAAATGACACTGGTATTTGGCAGGAGCTCTGAAAAGTGTTATAGATCCTCTCATTGTCTGACTTTGTACAAAGAGTGACCAGATGAATTATTCATGTTCTTAAACTGGCAGAATGCCCCCAGAAAACTCCTCTGGGGAGGTTCCTGGTGCAGCAACACCAAGGCCTCTGCAGCTCCTTCCAGCCCCAGCTCAGGGCTGCCTCTGCACTGTCTCCATAGGTGACAAACCAGCTCTGTAACCACACTTCAGGCAGGACTGTTCTACCTGAGCCCAGCAGGACTTGCTGCTTTCAAGAGTAGTGCTGAGCTGACTCTTTTTAGTACAAGCTTATTTCAGTAATACTGCTGAGACAGCAGAAAAATCCTTAACTCTGCCAGGGTGGAATTTGGAAGCCTACAATTTTACATATGTTTAAGTATTTCTTCTTGACCTGTCTAGTTTCTGGCTGGAGAAAGTTGCAAAAGCTTGCAAGTTTCTAGTTGCAAAAGCCTGCAAGAAAGCTGTATCTAAAGCTGTATCTAAAGCTGTGGTTGAGGAGATGCTGTCACTCAGCACAGCCTCCTGCCCTGCACCATGGAGAGAGGGGCTGGTGCAGAGTTGTTGAGAATAAATGTGGTGTTTGGCTTGCTGTTTCTGTGCTTTACAGGATTTTTGCTATCTTACTCTACCCTGGTATAAGAGCACCAAGTAGAAACATTGATTCTGTTACTTCAGTCTTTCAGCATCACCAGTTGTGTGCTTCATTCCAGCCAAACAGCATGGGACTCAACTGTGGCTAAAAATGGGTTGGTTTGTACCTAATGTGTTGTCCTGATCCCTAACTGAGGTGCCTGGATGCTTGATTAAAAGAAAACTCTGTCCTTACAGCAAGAGTGAAACCCTTTCTTTTTGAATATTCTAGAAGGATTTTGAATCATAGAATCATTTTGGTTGGGAGAGACCTTTAATATCAAGTCCAACCATTAGCCCAGCACTGCAAAGTCCCTTCAGTTTGTCTCTGCATTTTTTTTTCCCCCCAAAAGGTGTGAGAAGCTTGGGCTGATTCTGCAGTCCAGGTACAGGTCTCAGGAGAGAGGCCAGTGAGGGTGAAAGGGGTGCTGATAAGTGTGACATTCACCTGTTCTGAGGTGTGGAGGTGAGTTATGGGCACCCAGTCAAGCACATCCTGGGCTTGAGAATTTCCAAATGAGGCCACATATTCAGGAAAGCTTTGTCCCTTCAGTAAATCTTGCAGGGTCTGAGCCAGGGGCTGGCATTTTGTAGCTGCTGTAATTCTTCCAGAGGGGAAAAAAAAACAAGAATTAAAGCAAAATCTGGCACAGAATAATTTCTCTTTGCTCTCATGCACTGTTCAAGCCTTCTGGCTGTGGTTGCTAATGTACACAATCTTTCCAAGAGAAAATTAATTAAATGATATCTTTTGTAATGAAATATTCCATTCTCAATATGCCTACAGCTGTAAAAATGTCCCAGGACTTGCACAGATCCTAACAAAAAGGGTTGTCAGAGGGTTAAAAGCAGTGAATCAAAATAAATGTCCTCTTACCTTAACTGACAGCCTGATATCATGTTGTAACCAAATAATATTGGGGTTCTGGCTCCCTGGGCTGCCAGACAATCCTGGTTGGAGGTGCTTTGCAGAATGGTAAGTTGACCATATTTGTTAGTATTCTGAATGATGCCAGATGTAACACATAGTTAAAGGAAATTCAATGCTTGCTGTATATCATGAAGAAAGAATCCTGAATCATCTCCTTAAAATACACCTGAAAATTCTGGGATAGCTCAAGAGTCCTCTGATACAGTGAAGAAGCACTAGAGTGTACAACAAAGGTCTAAATCTACCTCACCAAAGAGTCCCAGGAGACTGCAGTCAGGACTGAGTCATTTTCTACTTCTCCAATGTAACCCAAAAAGCACACTTCTACTTTTGATAAAGAACAGAGAGATTTTAAAGGTGTCCAGGCTAGAAAGTGTTTGTGGAGACAGACCAGAGCAAGGGCTGCAAATAGAATTTCCATGGGGAAAGGATATCCTTGTGGCCAGAAACCTGCTCTTACAGGCAGTCCAACAACGTAGCCAGGATTACCACTGAGAGGAACTGGCTCTGTGTTTACCTGCAATGCAAACATACAGTCTGAGTTCTTACCCTGTACTGAAATGGCTGGAAAATGCAGAAATGTTTCACTTAATTTAGGATTATTACCTGCTTTGAACACTGAGATCATAACAGGTCTCTTGACACTGGGGCAAGCTGTGTTTTCACTGGATACTGTTAGAGAGTCACAAGATGACTCTTCTAAATGAAAAACAGACTTTGGAGACTACTGCCCCATTCTGAAATGCTGCCTCATTTGTATATCCAAGGCAAGTTATACTTTACCTTCCTGCTAACAGCTGCTGTGATTCAAGTTTAATAAGTTTTGTAGTTAACTGTCTTTCAACAAGCCATCCGTGACATCTCTAGCAGTTACCTGAGTAAAGCTGATGTCAAAGCTCTGCTGTATTGAAGGTGTTTCTTTGTTAACTGCCCCCAAGACAAAAGCAGCAGCTGCTTCTATTATCTCTCCTGCATCCGTGTAGGTAATGTGATAACTCACCTGAAAATGAAACATTTTAAGTATTAATTAGAAGAAATACATCCCAGTATGAAACTAGGAAAAAAAAGGAATTTAAAACTATGCAAGTATTGTTTTCTTTCTGCCTTCCTTAAGAAACAAGTAACTACACAGAAGAGGTAAACTATATCCTCTAGAGCCTCTTCAAAACTGACTTCTGGATAAACCTCTTCTAAGCACAAGCCAAATGTTCATCTGTTTAAAATGAAAAGATGATGAGATTTGCACTGTGTATTCCTCTCTCTGCCACCACTGAGCCTGAAGTCATCTTTTCCCAAGCATAGATTCCAAGCTCATGTTATTGTCTGTCATATAGAAAGGATTTCATCCCATCTCTGCATTGCATATACTTATTAGTTTGTTGCAAAACATTCTTTTTTATCCCAAAGTCAGTGTTTCTCCTGACACATTTGCTTTGGAGATGTCACAATACATGAAAACTGTGCAAGGCCTTCCTCACAACTTTGTGAACTGGAAGTGATTTGATGCATATCTGCTTTCCATCACACGTGAGGAAGACAAGAACTATCATACCTACCCCAAGAACTATATTCATGCAGAGTTCATCCAAAACCACAGGGAGCCTGAGGACATCACTACCATTAAGTAAAGTCTGCATTCCATTCAGAGACTGGACAGCTATGGACTGGACAGTAATATTGACCTGGAAAAACAAATTCATGTCATTTCTGAGCACTGTGTGTAGTTATTCTGGGCTTTTTCTCTATCATTATATTTGTGACTGTTCCAGGTTCTGTTCCACAGGGAGAGCAGTCAATAATCCTCTCACCAACATGTTACATGTGTTGCTGAAGGTCAATGAAAGGTCCTATTTTTAAGTAACTAGACAGATCCTTAGAGTTTTATATGAGAGGAATGCATTACACTTAGATGTTTGCAAGCAGCATATTGCCTTGGAGTTGCTAAGTACTGGTAGGAAATGGTAGGAATTTTTTAATTTAAAGATTAAGGCTAAAGTCCCTGTTCTGAGGAAGTCAGTGAAAAACTCCCACTGACTGTAACTGAGCAACAATTTTGCCCCTAGTTGTTCCAACTGAGTTAGAAGGCTACTTACCCTCTGACTTGATTTGGGCACCTAGAGAGGAATAAAAGAACAGATTCAAACAATAGCAAAGGTATGAGCTAGTAAAAGTAGCAGTTAAGCACTTTAAGGCTTCAAGGCTTTGCTTGTTTAACTCTGTGTTGTTACAATAACCTTCAAATCATGGAATTGATTGGATAAACCCTCCTGTATCCAGGTAGTGTGAAATTAACTGCTGTTCTTTGTGGCTAGTAGGCAAAAATCTTACAGTCCAAGCCTCCTCTTGCCCTGACAACTGGAAAATTTCTTGGGGACTTCCATTAGTCCTGGCTTTGAGTATATTCCCAGTTAATTACAGTGCATCACAGGGTTTGCCCTACTGAGGGCATCAGATCCTGTTGCAGAAACACTTGTAACTGTTCAGAGGCTGCCAGTTTAGGAATCCTGCCAAGCTGCTCCTACCCAAAGGAAGGAAGAGCTTTTGTTGTCCCACTTAGATGGTAGAGAGTCCATAGTTTCACAGTAAACAAAGAAATGAGAAGCAACTATCCTTCCTGTTACACAGCACACAGCCAGGCACGGTTCCCCAGTGGAAAATTTCCACCTAGTTTTCATGGAAAGGCAGAAATATCAGCTCAAGTCTTCAATCAGGCCTGCAGAATACTCACACAGAGCACTATTTTTGTCAAAAGTTTTATTGTTGTGACTTCCCATTGAGTGTTCAGTTCACATCTTGGGGAAGGGACCAAAAATGAGCCTGACCACAAAGCAAGTTCTGCAGAACTGTGACAGGATATGGAGACCAGTCTGCTCATCTAATGTCCCAGCAGAGGACACACTCCTGTGAGCTGGAGACCTGAAGGTGATGGAGGTGAGGTCTGCCACATGTCTATCCTGACATCCTGAGGTACAGCTCAGCCATCAGCAAGAGCTGTACAACTCAAAGTGCTTGTAAAGGTCAGACTCATCCCTCAGAGAGACATGTTCTGACTAGGGCAGAGGGAATGAGCACCACCCCTGGAATTCTCTTTATCTGTGGCTGTGGTGATGGATCATGCTCCTGTGGGGCACTGGCAGACAGGGGCCCAGCCTCACTGCTGCCTCCCACCAGGCAGGCAGGCAGGGGCAGGCAGCAGCACCTTGCTTTGCCAGGGGCACAGTGTGAAGCACAGTGGAAGGTTCCAGAAACCTCCAACACCCCTTGGATCTGCTGGACAGGCCAGGGTGGAGAGTAACTGCAACAGTTACTGGGACCTTCGTGTCACTCGTTGTGCAGCCTGGCAGTGAGTGTGGGCACATCAGGACAGGGGGTTCTGAAGGAACTGCTCCACCAAGCTTCTCAAGCCCAACCCTGGGCTGAGGATGTGTTCTGCTCTTTCTTTTGCTGGCAGCTCCACCTGCTGGCACTGGGAGAGGTCCCTCCTCTGTCCTGTGACCACTCTGCCCTCAGCACCAAGTCATTTTTCTAAGGTCACATCCCATCTTGAGCTCCCTTTTGGAAAGGGAGCTTCCTTCAGATGATCTTCTAGCATCTACCCAGCTTTCTCCAGTTCTTGCATCTCACCCTCCCTGCATGTCCAAGGTGCTCCAGATGGCAACGTGACCTCTCCTAAGCTGGGCTGTTGCAACTGGCAAGCAGCATGTGAGTAATGTGTTATGGACTGGTCTAGTGAGAAAAGAGAACTCCTCTTTTAATTCAAAACCATTCCACTGCTTGGAGCCTGCCCTGAGGCACACTTCCTCTTTCTCTGGTTCTGCAGCCACCAAGAACTCTAATTTTGGGTGCACCTGGAAATGCTCAAAGCCCTTCTGAGGGAGAGTTTTCTCCAACTCTTTCACAGCAGGATGATCAAAAGCTGTGTGTGACCAACCCTTTGCTGGTTTCAATGAGATCCTCAGAGATCAGAATGATCCCACCTGGGAGAGTGTGAACTACTCAGTGGATTTTCCTTCACTGTTGACAGCTTTGGGGTTTGTGGGAGGGGGTCTTTAAGCAGCCAGTCACTGTGGGGTACTAATTAAATTAATTTAAATAATTACATAAATTAAGAACATTAATGGTAATGCTGCTTCTTGTTGACCTCCAGCTTCTGGCAGGAGTTATCAGGGTAAGTTATTATGTATTTCAGGTTCAATTTGGCATGCATGGTTTCTTTCTCTTCCTGAATATCTGTAAAGAGCATTTTATTTATACATAAGACATGATCCTGCAGCTCAAAAATGAATGAAAAAGTATGCTTAGCTTTGAAAAATAACCACAGACTGGATTTGGTAATAGGCTAGATACAAACAAACTTTGTATTGTAAAATTGTGGGTGTTGGTCTCTTTTCCCAAGTGACAGGATGAGAGGAAAGGGGCTGAAGTTGAACCAGGGGAAGTTCAGACTGGATATTAGGAAGGATTTCTTTCCTGACAGAGTGGTGAGGCATTGGAACAGGCCACTCAGGGAGGTGTTGGAGTCACCATCCCTGGAGGGGTTCAAAAACTTGTCAACGTGGTACTTTGGGACATGGTTTAGTGGTCATGGTGGTGTTGGGTTGATGGCTGGACTTGATGATCTTAGAGGCCTTTTCCAACCTCAGGGATTCTATGAAATTTGCTGTCAGTGGGGTAGAAGGTCTTGTTCTTTGAGGAGTGTGAGGAAGGCTCAGCACACATGTTCAATACCTCACTATTAAAAGCTGAGGCTTGGAAGAGAGGTGTATGTGCAGAGAATTAAACCTTAGAGGTTCCTCTTTAAGTGCAAAGGTTTATTAATTCTTTAAAATTCAAATTTCTTGGAATTATGCACTCTGGTAATAGGCTCCCTGGAACAGCTTGAACATGCCCAGAAGCCTAGAAGTGCTGCAGTGAGTGCTAGCTCAGTGCCACCACCTTGTCTCTTCCAGACCTTTATTTTTGGTTGGCTAAGCAGGGAACAGCAAACACATCTGTTACCAAACCTTGAAATGAAAACATTTACAAAGGTTTCCTAGAGAAAAGTCTGGTGGAGATTTTTTTTTTCCCCAACCCACAAATTAAAAATCCAAATAAAACACCATATCCTTTTGTAAATAGAACTTACTGAACTCTGGAGCTGCAAAAAGTATGTAACATCCCAGGTCATACTTACTGCTAAGATGCTGGAGTTGATGTAGAACAGCATACTGACTGCTTCTATCTTGTCACATGTTTCCACACTTACTAATCTAGTGCATTTTGTAGCCTGGTTTACTAAAAACCCTGGAAAAAAAAAGTCACAAAGTATTACTGGACAAAATAAAAGAGTCATTAGGAAAAGCAGAAATAGGAAAAAAAATAAAAATCAGAACTTCAATATAAATAAAAGTAAACATAATTTCTGTTTAGGGTAAGGTTTGCTGTGAGCTATAAAGAATATTTCCTTAGATTCTCCACAAATGCTATGAGGCAAACTATTACTTCTTAACAGTAGAAGCTTAATAAAAGTCAGAAGATTTATGACTTCATTTTTGAGCTATGATAAGGTCTTTTTTCTTCCACAAGAGACTTAATTTTTGCTGTGGTCATCATGGAGGTTGTTATGATATCACATTTAATAATAATACAGTGAGCTCTGGGAAGTGCAGGTGTGTGTTTTTAGTTGGGGTTGTGCCTTTTTTAAATTTATTTTTTCCCTCTCCTCTGCAGATTTTCAGGAAACTGTGTGAAAGGTTAAAATGTGGAACTCAAGCCTGCAAGGCTGTCTTGAGTTGCATTCAGGCTGTGAAAGGAATCTCATCATACCAGAGAGGCATCTTACAAAGGTTGCCCAGTTAGGTCTTGCTTTGTGCAATAGCCTCTTCCCTCCCAGTGTCACCCTTGTACTATTTTATTAAACCAATTATGCCAAATAGGATGTTTGATTGTTGGATAAACAAACCCATTAATAAGACTGAAGGATTTCCATATCTAACTTTGAATGCCTAATGCAATGTAACTTCCAATCTATGTCTAAAAAAAACCCCAGAGAAACAGAAGCTATCTGAAAAAGTTTGTTCTTGAATCTTTATCTGAATTTACATTTGTGTGTGTGTCAATTTACTGACTAAGCTTGGCAGAGCCAAATACTCTAAAGCAAATAAACCAGAATTCAAACACATTTTACACATTTTCCAACCTGCAGGATTCGTATCAGAGCACCAAGAGGAGACAACAGGACTAGGCAGCCTTAGAAATCCATCCACTGTCTGTACAGGAACACCATACTGCAAAGAAAACAATGTAGTCAAGGATATAAGCATGTTTCAGTCCATGGAAAGTTGTAGAGCATTTATATGAACAGTAAAGCTGAGTGAAAAGAGGTGCTTATTTTCACTCTGTCAATATTACTTTGTACATCAGTTCTTAAGCCTCTGCTAAGAGCTTTGTTTGCAATAGCAAACCAGCTACTTATTTTCCAAAGGTCTTAAAAATCTAGTTCACCTTTTATGTAAGCTCAGACAAAATGCTACACTTCTTATTTTTACACTTCTGCATTTAAAGACCATCATAAATTTTGTCCTCTCCAAAAGAGCTGCATTTATTTTATTTGGTTTTTCAGCAGCTGCAACCAACACTTGCTTGTTCTTTTATGGAACAGGCTAATACTAATTGAATCAGGTAATTATTTACCTCATATCTGTAAGTTTCATTTGCATCAGAAGGAGTTGGATCATCAGTGTTCATATCCCAGCTCTCAGGCTCAGCACTGAATGAGGCACTTCCAAACTGTTTGAGCAACTGATCAAAATTTTCAGAAGTAGGCATTTCAGGGGAACTGAAGGAGAGTGCTTGTTTATCTACCAAAATGTTTTCAAGAAAGAGAGAACTTTTAGGATATAAGATAGACAAACAGTATTTAGTAACAGTTTTTCCTTCTGGAGTTGTTAAAGGCTCTGGTACAGAAGAAGCTCAATGCAGCTTTACTTTAAGATTTGTCTTTAAGAGAAAAGTGAGGTGGTCACTTTTTTTTTTTTAAGGTGATCTCAATGCACCATTTCACCCAGACCCATGAAAGCACAAATTTAAACTGCTTATTTCCCTGTGAGCCACTTCAAAGCAGGGCAAAAAGGATTTGTCCCACTGGTGCCTGTTGCATGGTTACAGGAACAGATGGGGAAGGACTCAGTTTCCCAGGAAACAATTTTAAATGTGATTTATTGAGGATGCTGAATTTGTTAAAAGCTTTTTTTTTTCCCCAGCAAAGAAGACAAAGAGTATGAGAGGTTTTAACTCCATAGTTTCACAGGTGACAGGGTTACACCCTAAGAACTGTGAGCATAGAGAATAACCAGTTCCCTGACAGGTTTAGTCCCCTTTAATTTTAGCCTGTTTCTGGTACCTAAAGAGCTTATCAAAATAACAGCACAGTGCTTAATACTGGCAACAACTCTACTTACAGTTTGTAGCATGGATGCAGAAAACACTGGGATTGACTTGGTCAATTAATTTAAATATCCTTTCTGGTGGATTTGCTTCAACATCAAGTGAATACACAGCAGCCTTTTGCCTGCAAAGCCTGCTGTCACCTCTGCAAACAATAATAATAATTCAATTAAAAACCCACTGGAAGTCAGTACTGACCATATTTTAAAGTTCTTTTTATGCACTGAGGCAGCATCAAAAAAAGCACTGAAGAGATGACTCTTTTTAACACAATTTGCATAGCAATTGTGCCTCCTTAGAAGGTTTGTATTGTTCTATACTCTGTGCTTAGTCATAATTCTCCAACATGTCTTATCCAGCAGAGGAAACTGTGTGAGCAACAATGTGAAGAAAGGTAAGAGACAGAGCAGGGGGAAGGGAGGAGCCTGACAGTAAAAATATTAGTGCTAAAATGACAAGTTGGATGGGATCCAGAGGGTGTGAGACACCTCAGATGCAAGGTGCACCACAGGCTACACAGGCTCAGCAGCACCTTTATTCACACCACCCAAGTGGGAATTGTGACCTTTAGGGCAACATGATGGCATGTAGACCAGAAAAAAAGGGTCAGTTTTGTGAATATTGGACCAATATTCACCTAGGAGGGTGGGGAAATTCCTACTTGTAAAAGGAATGGCAGGGTAAAGAGCAGGGAGATGAAATAATAACCCAGCCAATGCAGAGGTATTTGTAGACATGCTGTGGGTTAACAATGACCCAGCCAATGTAGAGGTATTTGTAAACCTGCTGTGGGTTCAGAGATCTGCAGTAGGCTGCACAGCAAATGGGCCAGTGAAGAGTACTGGGGTGTCCTACATGCTGGAAAGACAAGGTGATGATCCCTGTGAAAGTGGTGCTTAAGCAGAGTTAAAGCTGTCAAGGACAGATCCTGCAGACCTGAAATGACTTTTAAAAATGACTTTTTAAGCATGGAGTTAAACCTTTCCATGAGGTAAACTATTTGTTAGCAGAATCACATCATATATTAAACAGCCTTCTGCTGTTTGAGGCCCTGCTTTGACTCGTGGTCAGTCAAATCCCTTCAGTAACTAACACAATTACACAAATGTATGCAAATCTAGATGCAAATAATGAGATCCACAATCCTTGCAGCCACTGAAAATCCCATGGATGTTCATGCAAAATGAACATTTTACACAGAAGAATTTAGGGAGAGAAGCACAACTTCATTTTATGCATTTCTAGTTGACAAAGACAGAACAATCCCCTGAGACAATTAACCTGTCACTCAGGAAGGTGTTGATTAGACCTTTCTGTTATATATAAATGTCTATAAATGGGTAGTAAAAGTCATTGTGTGCAAGAACAATAAGAAACCACAGTCTGGGATGACTGCTAATTCAAATTTGAAAGCACCAAGAATAAACCTCAGTGTTGAGATTGGCATAATTTATGCAGAAGGTGGGTTGAAGAGCTGTACTTAATGTTCTGAGAAGTCACCAAGAGACTTTTGACATGAGGATTTTGAGGTGAGCTTTCTTAACTCCTTTTTGAAAGAGTGAAATTGAACAAAGGTCTTTCCAGGTAAACTAAACACCAAAGAAACAACTATTGGTGTTACAGTAAAATGGAACCCAAGTTTGTAAACTGCCAGACTGGCAGTGAGGCAGCAGGGGGGGACACTGACTTGTAAAACTAGAATAGCTCATGCTAGCTCATTAAGCCCTGAATTAATCAAATTTCTAGCTGATATCAAAAACCATAATGAAAGAAGTAACTGATCAATGGCCAGTGCCACACAGAGGTGGCCACGTGGCCCTGTGGTATCAGCTTTTGTAACTTCCAGACACTGCACTGTACTGAGGGAAGTCTAAAGGGCTGTTACTCTGCCCCAGACAGAAGGCACCACCACCTAAGCAGCCAAAGACAGCAGCATAATGAAATGGGGGAAAATCAAGGGGTGCAAGCTCAGGAAAGAGGAGGAAAAGTGAAAGAGAAAGGGGTGAGAGGCCAGTTTGCTGTTCTGCCTGGTTGGGCCAAACGTTTACAGGCCTAGTGCAGGAAGGGTGGTGAAAGGGTGGGTAGGAGTTAGGATGGCTGGAGGGGAGGAATTGGCAGGAGGAGAGGACAGAGCCCTCACAAAGGCAGGCAGCAACTAAACCAGGATTTTGTGTTGTGTGTGAGCTCTTTATCCACTTACGTGACAACAGGAACTGAACAAGTGGTGAAGAGGCTGAACTCTGCTGCAGTGCAGTCAGGGTCACAGCAGCAATTGACATCACACTGTGCCACCAGCAGGTCACAAACACACAGCCTGGAAACTGGGGGAGAGATTGAAATTAGAATTAGAACCTCACACTTGACAGCAGGTTCCCCAACACTTCCACTTTTCACCTTGCCTTACTCTTGACAATGGTCCAAAGTCTCTACCCCCATTCACGTGCTCTTTTCCTTTCAGTCATTTTTTTAAGAGCCCTCCTTTCTGCTACTTGGCAAATCTATTTGGGACACAACAACACCAAGGACATACTAAGATCTGCTGATGTGTTCCTGGTGAAATCATAAAAAAGGAACTTGAGTTAACAGGAATTTTGAAAGTATGAAAATATCTCCTCCCTCCCTGAGCTGAGTATAAAAACCAGATATGCTGAGCAACTTCTTTCAGTTAAATGGGGGAAAAAAAATCAAGGAACATTTTGATAGAGCATTAAAATGTTTAGAGGTATTGAGGGGATTTAATTTACAAGCATTGAGGGGTTTATAAGGATGTCCCAGGTCCAGTAATACATTTTCCTAAAGTGGCAACAAAACCCTAATAGACTCCTTGAAATAGTTGTTTCTTTCTGCATTTAGATTTGGTGAAATATTGCAGTAATGCAGAAAGCAGTTGTTAGCAATGCTGTAAACTGTCTGGATAAAATACATTTTGCAAATTCATAAAACATTCTTAGCTTTTCAAGTGTATAAATTGAAAGAACAGATGCTGCTGTACTGAACTCTTTAGGGGAGCTGCTGCTCTATAATAAACCTAAATTTGGGAATAGCACAGTAAGTAGAAAATGAAGAGCAGCACTCCCTGGGTGAGATGTTCAAAGAATGCTCATTCTCATGACTACTGCTGCTTTTATTTCAGCTTGACTGTTGCCCATTTCTCTACAGCCTCCTGGATGCTCTCTGACCATCTGAACTGCCCCCAGGTACTTCCTGGAATCCCTGATGTTCTGTCAGCTGAGTTCAGCACTGGAATCCTCAGCTCACCTTGTAAACAAGGGAAGTTTAAAGGTGGATGATTAGATTGCAAGGTTATGCCTCCGAGATCAGGGTGTTAATTCTCTTTTTTCCCTGAAGAGGAATGTAACAGGACGTGTTTAATTTGGCAAGTAATCCAGGGAAGCTGAATGGATTGCAACACTACTGGGAAATCCAAAGTTAAATAAAAGTATGGCTGCCAATTAGAAGAGAGTGGAAAACACCTTCTGACAGCAAAGTAACAAGTATTTGTGATCTATATTGCCATAGCACTGCTATACATCCACAGAGCCACGGCTGAATGGAGTCTTCGGGCAAATCGTGCGAGTGGAGAGCTCGGAGAGCAGCCGGGGGAGGCGGGGCGCCCTCGTGGCCAGGGGCAGGGGAGCCCGTTCTCCGTCAGCACCCGCTCGCAGGACTCTGCCTCCTGGGAGCGGCGTGCCCGGCCCCCGAAGGCTGTGCGGGGCTTGCCACGCCTGCCTTTCTGAGGAGGCTCCGAGCCCTGGCTGCAGAGGGGGGCG
>NW_008626381.1:0-233 GCF_000691845.1 Merops nubicus
GGGACAACGTAGGGACATCAAGGGGACGTCATGGAGGACATCAAGGGGAAAACAAGGGGACATCATGGAGGACATCATGGGGACATCAACATGGGGACATCATGGGGACAACATGGAGACATCAACATGGGGACAACGTGGGGACAACGTGGGGACATCAAGGGGACATCAACATGGGGACATCAAGGGGACATCATGGAGAACGTCAAGGGGACATCGTGGGGACATCTAAT
>NW_008626381.1:2607-2845 GCF_000691845.1 Merops nubicus
GAGTCATCATGGGGACATCAAGAGGAAAACATTGAGGACAACATGGAGGACATCAAGGGGACAAGATGGAGGACAAGGAGAACATCATGGAGGACAAGAGGACAGCAACATGGGGACAACATGGAGGACACGAGGACTTTGGGGTCCCCCCTCAACATTTGGGGTCCCTCCCTTTCCCCCACCCATTTTTGGGGTCCCCCCATCCAACCCTTCGACGTAGTTATGGAATCCCACCTCA
>NW_008626382.1:0-7316 GCF_000691845.1 Merops nubicus
TGCACAGTCAAATTCCCACTCTGTACCTTCTATATTTCAGGCTTAATAGTTGTTAAATATTCCAATAAAACTGTATTCAAAAAAACATCTGAATTGTAAAAGTCTGATTCAAACTTCTGAAGTGCTCACAGAGGTTAACGTGTTAGAAGCTTTCCACCACCAAAGCTCAGGCAGGCATCTAGGACTGCAGGACAAAAGCAATGCACAAGGTGGTCACTGCCCCATCCCTGGAACCATTCCAGGGGAGGTTGGGTGGGGCTCTGAGCAACCTGCTCTAGCTGCAGATGTCCCTGCTCCCTGCAGGGGGTTGGACTAAATGACCTTTAAAGGTCCCTTCCAACCCAACCCATTCTATGATTTTATGATAAATATAACTTGAAATGCTGCTTGCAGATTTCTGCCTTTGCACAGGTAGTTTTGTGTCTGCACAGGAAATGCCAAAACCTTTTCTGTTCCCTCAGCAGCACTGAGTTTGAGGTTTTGTTGTCTGTGCAACTCCCATCCCTAAGCACCGTAGGGAGCCTGTCTCCTGAGCCAGGGCCACGATGACTTCCAAGAGATGAGAGCATGGAGGGAAAGCACCATCTTATCTTTACCATTTTGAAACTGAAAAGAGATTTCAAACTTCCATAAAACTGCCAAAAGTCCTCCTGGCTCCTTCAACCCCTCCCTCTGGCATCCTGAGGACCACTCCTCACGGGTGGGGGATTTTGCTGCTCTGTCAGCCAGTGTCAGGGTTTATCACCCCGTGATAAGCAGTGTCCCATTGCTTAGCAGAGGGTGACTTCCACAGCCACCACCTGCTGAGAGGGGAAGCAGGATGAGGCCATTGGCACCCCAATGTTCCCCAAGCAGGAGAAGCTGACTTGGAAGCTCTCAAGCCTGAGGTGGGCATGAGAAGCAGCCTGACCTTCAAAACATCTGCATGACCCCTTGTTCCTGTGCCTGGACTTTCTAACCACACACCATAAGTACTCTTGGTCTTTCCAAGAGCTGAAGCACACAAAAGGCTGCAGGCTTAGTGCAGGTGGGCTTAACAAAGAGTGGCTGCAGGCTAGGCACAGGTCAGGTATATCTACCAGGAAAGGTGGCAAGTGTGAGGGATTTTATGGCTTTAGGGATTTTAAGACTGCATGAAAGGTCTTGTTTGTGAAGGAGGGACTCATACCTGAGCAAAGTGAGGGAATACAGGAAGGGGTCAGAAGAACTCTGGCATGAATTATCAGCAAGTAAGTGAGCAGACCAATCTTTGCATTGATGTCAGGACTCAGCATTACAGCTCAGAAAACGCAGAATTCTTCAAGCAGGATCTATGACCTCAGGGTCAAGCCTATGGACACAACGAATCCATCATTTAGACCATCACCCCACCAATGCAAAGCAGCATTTCCCACAAAAATCACAGCTTCACCTCTCTCCTGAAAGGA
Source organism: Merops nubicus (assembly GCF_000691845.1). Taxonomy (NCBI): domain Eukaryota; kingdom Metazoa; phylum Chordata; class Aves; order Coraciiformes; family Meropidae; genus Merops; species Merops nubicus. Next base: position 1,428 of record NW_008626382.1, read on the forward strand.
TCAATATGTTCCCTTCTTTGAGGGAAGAAGCACATCAGCAGATGCCACCCATTTCAGCTCCCAGCCACTGTGGGATGAGTGTACTAAAAATGCCTCCAAGTGCCGGGTGAATTCTTGAGTGTCTTTGGCTCTGGGGGATGTGAGCTGCCTCCCTCACAAATAAAGAAATGTGGGCCACCAAATAAAAAGTGCTGAAAACTAATATTTTATTATCTTTTCGTGGGCGTGGGGGATTTTTTTGCACTGTAGTTTCAGTGGGTCTGCTCGTCTGCCTTTGGAAGTGGTATTTTTCTCCCTGCCTCCTCCCACCTCCTGCTCAGGCCCCCTTTGCAGTGAGTCATGAGGTGCATGACAGGCAGGAGGAGGCAGTTGCCAGCTCAGAACGAAGCTGATCTCCAGCATAGGAGATAATAATTCCAGTAAAGCATTCTCAGCTGTCAAACTTGGGAATTTCTTGTTGCATTTAGCAATCTTTTTTTGGCTAACTCTTCGGCCTCGAGGTAGACGTGGAGGTGTGTGGTTAAAGTGACCCTCTGCTCATGGCCTCCCCTCCAGGACCTGATTTGTGTAGGAGCTGTGCACCACTGGTGTGGTGGAAGGCAGCAGGTGGGCAGCAGCTCCCACTTGCATGGTGTTCCCACCAGCATGTTCTCCTTCCACAGCTGGAAGGGCAACACCACCCTTGAAGTGAATCTCCTTAGCTGCATGCAGAAAAGTCTCTTTCATGCCACGTCCTCTTGTTATCCCTAAACATTGTGATTTTTGGCAAGTAATGTCCTGTTTTTTCTACAGACTTGAGGGCTGGTATGTGTCCTAAGGTCACTTTTGCTCTTTCTGGAGAGGCTCAAACAGCTTGTCCCATAGTCACAGAGACACGGTGTGGCAAGCTGGCCCTCTCCAGCAGGGTCCTCTTTCTGGGCAAGCCAAGTAGCACCTGTCATCAACATGAAATACACTTCAAATGCAAAGGCACTGTGAAAATGAGTGCTTGGAGAAAGGTGGAGTCTCATTGCTCCCACTTCTCCTGGTCCCCAGAGGGTGCTCTCACCCCAGGGTTTGCCAGAGAGCTTCCAGCGTGAAGGAAGTCATGCAGGCAAGGAGAGCCCAGAAATACTGCTGGAGAGTCCAGCTGCAGGCTATGATTTTCTCTTCTTTGTGGCTTTGTCCTGCTGCTGGGAGGAGTGCTGAGAGCCCATGAGCACAGGCTGTGCACATGGGAGGAGATGAGCAAGGCTGGCTGAGAAACTGCCGAGAATCTCATCGCATGGATATACAGCAGAAAAGGTCTTTCCAGGCAGAGGGAATACAATCTGCTCTCTCTCAGCTAGGGCATCCAAACCTTTTCCAAAGGATTTATTTACTTGGGATGCCACCGTCTCTTTTGGAGAAGAAACTGATAATTAACCTTTCCCCAAAAGCTTTTGCCACTTTCCCTTAGCTGTCACCTTGTGATCTGACCCACTTCCACTTGGCACTGGGCACTTCCCCTCCCTGTGAGCACACCCTCGGCCCCGGTTCCTCCCAAGGCCACAGTCAGGTGATGTCTGTGCCCAGAGCAGCTCTGGGCACGGGGCAGAGCAGAGGGAGGCACAGCAGGGTGTGAGGCAGATGCTTCGTGCCACGTGTGCGTCTGGGTCTGCCACGGTGCTCTTCCACACAGGGACTCCATCCCTGGGGTCTCCTGGTCGTGGGCTTGCAGGAATACCCAGGCTCCTGCCAGGGCTGGAGTGGCTGCTCAGTGTTCTCAGGGTCTGCCTGACTGCTGGGGAGCTGAGCTGTGTTTCCAGGGCCCTGGTGAGGCCACATGTGGAGTACTGCATCCAGGTCTGGGCTCCCTGGTTCTAGGAGAGAGTCCAGTGGGGACTACGAAGATGCTGAGGGGATTGGAGCACCCCTCTGACAGGGAAAGGCTGAGAGCCCTGGGGCTGGTTAGCCTGGAGAAGAGGAGACTGAGAGGGGATCTGATCAGTGCTTATCAATATCTAAAAGGCATGGGTCCAGCTGGAGATGCCTCTCACCCTGAGGGTTTGGAAGGTCTCGTTCTGTGCTCACCAGCTCCAGTCCATGCCACAGGAGACTAAGGTTGAGTCTGCACCTGCATCCTGACCTACCATGAGTCAGCCTTTCTTTGCACACACAGAGTACTTGGACCATGAATTTTAAGAGTTACAGCCCTGCATCAGTTTATCTAATGCCTTGCTGAGTCCATTTAGACTTCTGGTTTCACAACATCCTGAGATGAACTTGCTGGCCAGTTCTTTGGCTGGTGCTCCTGGCTCTTGTGCTGTGAAAAGTGCTGAATAGTCATTCTCTAACCACTGCATTAAAAAAACCTAGAGCTCCCCACCTCATCCATCTCTTCCCTCACATTGTGTCCTGGTTTCTCTGGGGCAGAATCCTGGACCAGCCATGCTCTGCAGGCCATTGCCAGTTTGGAGCCAGTCAGGGCAGCTGACCTGAGTTGGCTGCAGGTGGATCCCATCCCACAAACATCCTGCTCAGTATAAAGAGGGAACTTTGGAGAGTCTCTCCTTTTCCTTGGAGAGGCTTGCTCATCATCCTCTGTCTGAGAGCTGCTTTCCTGTGTGTTGGGACCACTGCAGATTTGCTGGGCTGAGTAAAACTTTGTATAGTTTATATTGGTATGAGCTGGGCTGTTTTGTTACCTCTGTTTTCATTGCAACCCACGGGGCTCCTCTTCATTCCTGGACCTTTAGCTGATGTTTTCAGAGTGCCTACAGTTGCTCTCAGGTCTGCCTCTTGATTTAGAATCCACCACTGTGTACAGTTGGGGAGGTACTTTGCTCTATCCTTATCAACACTGAATTTCATTTGCCATGTTATCACCCACTCACTCTGCAGCCTGAAATCCTTCTGCAGCTTTCTCCAGCCACCTTTTAGGTACAACTATTCGGAAGTGTTTTCTCCACCAGAAGTTGTTGTCACTATGTTATTGATTGCCTTTCCTCCACCACTTATGAACAGGCTGAAAAAATCCAGCCCCAGCAGAGATACTGGTAGCATCCAATAGGCACTCCCTCTGCATTGTGAAAATTTACCAATTAGTCTTATCTTTGCTTCCCAGCTTTGCAAGCTATTGAGCTGTTGTGGCTCAGTGTCTTTGAAAAGCCAATGATAGCCCTTCTTAAGCTTTTTTGGATTAAATTATATCGATCAGCTCACTGTTGTGAGATGATTCTCTCCTTGCAACAACTGTGACAGATTTGAGTGCTGACTTCCCTCTAAAAAGCTACATTGACTCTTCCTCAAGTTGCTGGATTTATCCACAAGTTACTGTATTTATCCATGAGTTCCCACAAATTCCACGCTAGCCCTTTGCTAGGTGCAGAAATGAGATCTCTGAACTCTGGAGATCCTTAGGTGAGTGACTGAGCCTTTCAAGAAGTGTCACTGTGCCACCTCCATTCCCTTGACAGGCAAGGAACAGGTCGTAGCCTGCTGGCAGCAGATCAGACATGTCCTGGTGGAGTTTGGTGAGGGCTCCTGGGTGATGGCCTCTGGTCTTGGAGGTCTGGAGCCATTCCTCCCATGGATGAGGTCTGTGACTTCTTTATCAATTCCCATTCCACTTGTTGAAGTTCATAGTGCTTCCTGCTTTTCTTGTTCTCTGAAGGTGATCTCCACCTTCTGAATGGCATCTGACAGTCTCCTCTCCCCTCTTTGGTGTCCCTGCTGGCTCTTCTCATCCCCTCAGTAGCTGGCTGTGGTGAAGCTGATTATATGTATGCCAGACCTTCACTGCAGTGAAGGTAATACAGTAAATGCCCTCTCTGCATGTTACCCTTTTGCCTGCTCCTTACAATGAGCTCTCAGTGGATGTTTCCCACTGCTTCTACCAGAACAATTTCACTGGTGTCTCCCTGAATGACATGTTCAGGCCACCAACTAAAGCATTCACAATTTTTCTCCTCTCTACCTTATTCCTAGTAGCAATACTAGTAGTTACAATCCTAGGCCCTTTTTTTCATTTTGAATTTTTAGGAATTCTGAAGATCCTCAGCTTGAGGGACTAAGCTGGGAGCTCTATGCATCTGTTGAGTATCCTTCAGATCTGAGTCCAACCCCTCCACCACTGTGACTGCCCATGGCAGCATCCTGGCTCTCTCTGGAGCAAATGGAGATCTCCTTGCTTGTGCAGGGCTCACCGACTCCCAATTTCTTCAGCTACTAATAGATCTGACCCATCTGTCCCAACACCCTTCTCCCAGACACAGAGGCTCTTTCTCCCTGCCTCTGTGTGAGGTGTTGGGATCATTTGGGAGAATTGCTCTGGGCACTCTGATCTTTAGCCTCCCAGGTGACAGTGCAGGCTTTGGGATGCCTTTGGGGCATCCCTCTCACATTGCTCTCAGGACCACAGCGTCCTTGCTGCTCTCTGACTGTTACATCCTTAGGGCTGTATGTGGCATCCCAGATTTTTAGGATCCAAACAGCCAGCTACAAAATCCCTCAGCACTGCAGCCTGCTTCCTCCTTTGTGGGACTCCTGCTCTGCTCCACTGTCTGCTGGGGAAGGTTCCTCTGTGGGGTTCATCACCCCCTTCCCTAGGCTGGGTGCTCTTTGCCCCTGGGAATTCCCTCCTCTTCAGCACAAGAGCTGCTGGACCAGGGATGAGGAGTGTTGTGATGTCCCTAAAAGCCTCACTGATGTATTTCTCTGCTTCCCTCAGACATATGTCGTCCCAGAGGACCAAAGTCTGCCTGCAGCTGGTGAACAGATGGCAAATGATGCTGGGCAAAACCACGGAAAGTCCCTTTTGTGCAGCATGGCCCCATGCAGAGGAGTGCTTCCAGCAAGCCTGCATATCTCTCCTATCTTTGTTTCTTGTGGCTTGCCCAATTCTTAGTTTCCCAGGACACCCACATCCCCATTATTGCTTTAAAATATCTGCAGACAGTAGTTTTGGAATTACTCCTCTCCTCAGCCTCTAGGGACAGGCTGACATGGTTGTAATGAATCACAGAGGGGGGAGAAGGCAGCTACAGAGCAACACAAATCTGGCTGAAAAATGAGGAAATGGTTCCTGAGTAAGGTTTGTACCAATCGGTGTGAAAAATGTCCAAAAGAGCTATCTGAGCACAATCTTCCAGCTCTGAAAAACACCCTGGATGGCTGCTCACCCCTCCAGAGCACCACCAGGACCCACCGGTGTGGTACGGAGGGTGCTCTGCTCCACCCACAGACTGGATTAAAGTTCAGATGCCTGCAGCCATCTGTGTTAGCTTCATGCCACCCTTTATCCTGTGTTTTCATCAGGGGAGCCCAAAAGCTGTGCCTGGGTGCTCTCTAGGCATGTGAGCTTCTGCCAGGTTGTGGAGCTAGGGGGAAGAAGTTGCCAGAAAGTAAGGGGGGGGGAAACGTAATTTAAGCCTGAAATTAAATCTGCTTTGTCCCTCTGCAGCTCTGGTCAGTGAGGAGATGCTTGGGACTGTGTCTGGCTGGTGTGGCACGTGCTAAGCCTTGGCAGGAGCTCTCAGTGCTTATCAAAGCTCAGCTGGCACGGGGCAGGGAGCTGGTGCATCGAGCCCTGCCTGCCCATCTCGGGGCAGGTTGGAGGTGAAGGTCTGGAGGCTTGTGTGACTACAAGGTGCATAAAACCCACTGCAACTGAGCTCATCGCTGGGCTCCTGCATCCCTCTCCTGCTGGGTAACCCCTGGAGCAGGCTCTAGCCTGGGCCGTGCCTCAGCTCGGTGACTCCCCGTGCTCTGTGCTGAGCTGGGTGCCCGTTGCTATAATTCCACCTGTTTGTGTCCCTTAATCTGTATTTGTTCCCTTGGAAGTGCAGGGAGATACATTAGGGCAGAGGCGCTGGGTAAATACCGGCCCGGGAGCACCATTAGCCCCGGGTAAACAGAGCCGGCCGCCGG
>NW_008626383.1:0-48525 GCF_000691845.1 Merops nubicus
CCCCAGCTGGGGAGCAGCCCCTGGGAACGGGGCCCAGCCTGGGCTCAGCCACAGATGGTGACTGGGCACAGGAGCTGGATTCTGGAACTCAGTTCAGGAGCACAGGGCTTGGGATCAAAGGCAGGATGGATGAAGTCCTCCTTGGGTGCTGGCCACTGCAGCAGAAGCAGCCAGCAGCCCAGCAGCAGAAGAGAGAAGAGTGGAAGGGGAGACAGGAGGACTTGCTCCCTGAGCTTTACTGGCTATGATGGCTGTGGGATGGAACACCCCACTGGTGAATCCTGGGGTCAGTTATCCTGCCCACTCCCCCCCGCAGGTGCCATGTGCTCTCTGTCCCCCTCTGTGTGGGATCCAAGCTCAGCAGTGGCCTTGGTCTGCACACCAATCCCTGGCAGTAATTCTAAACATGAAGTCTTTATCACCGCTAAAACAAGACAGTTTACAAAAACACTGCTAACTTCAGACAGAGCAGTTAATTATAAGAGCTCTATTTTAGCCCAAACCAGGATACTGTGCAAAGCAGACTGTGGAGAAAGGTAAAGAAATGGGTGGAAGGAACTAGTAAGGGGCTTGTCCTTCATCCTCACCTTCATCCTCACCAGATACCTGGTGGTAGAGGAAGTCCCTGTTCCTTTTTGCTAGCCTCTACTAAGAGGCTGGTGCAATTTAAGTGGTTAATGGATCATCTCACTTGAAGGCCAACAAGAAGTGGAGTAATGCAGGTGTCTTTCCTGGCACTGCTCTGTTTAACATCTTTATCAGTGACTTGGAGGAGGTGACAAGGTGCATAGTCATCATGTTCACAGATGACACAAAGCTAATGATGGCAGCTGGACAGGTCACTGACCCATGACAGTAGCTCCTAGGTGGGTAAGTCAGCACCTACCTTTGTCCTGTACCCTGTTAGTCAAGGCTGCAGTTCTGCTTGGCATCTTTCTGAATGCATTAATGATGTGAACCTGCACAGTTCAGTGCCAAAGGCTTAGCCAGGCGTACTCTAAAAATACAGAGAAATCATGCAGCACAAACCTGCTTATCATTTACCTGCCTTGGAGCTGAAAGCTGATGGATAATAACTCAAACCATTGTGCACAGCAAGTGACTCAAGAAAGCCAATTGCACAGGCTGCAAGACTGATAAGTGTTCATATTGAATGGGTCAGACAGGCACCTTACAGGTCCTGGTTTCCCCACATCATGGCACAGAAAGCTGTTCAGGGCTGTGTCAGTGAAAGAAAGAGCATAATCAGGACTAGAGCATCACGAGTCTGCAGATGGGAAATATCCTCTTTAATTCACATTTTCAGACAATGTGGGGACACAGGTGGGCAGACAAGGCAGCCGAGAGCTTTGTTGAGTGAGGCGGTGCGTAGGTGGACTGGCATTGCCCTCTGCTGGCTGTTGCTCCAGGTGGGTGACGCTGGGCACATGGGGGGCATGAGGCTTTCCAGGATTCTGACAGGTTTCTTGCCGTGCTTATCACAGTCTCTCCTTCCCTCTTTATGATACATAGCCCGAAGGTAGCTCAGCTTTCCTGCTCCAGCTGGACAGGGTCTAACTTCACCCTTCTGTACTTGGAACTTTATTCCTGAAATGCTGGGGTTTGAACCCTGAGCCCCCAAATTAAGGTTGACATATGGGGTGATTCCCACAGCCCTTCATACAGAGGAGGTGAGTTTGCCTTATAGCTTCCCCCCAGGGTGCAGCCGGCCCTGCAGGGAGAGCCAGAAGGGAAATGAGCCCCAGGGGTCCCACACTGCGTTGACAAAGGTCAAGTGTCTGCTTGGGGATAAAAGCTGGGACCACTCGCAGGGAGTCAGGAGTGTCTGTCTGTGGAGTGCACTCCACAGAGCTTCCTGGTTCAGGGCAGACCTCCTGACTCTCCCTGGAGCTGGGCCCTGGTCTGCTTAAGACCTTCGTGAACGCGGGCCGATCGGGTGAGAGTCGCCATGTGGGCACCTTTCTCTTATGTGTTCAGCTTGCTGGTCTGGCTGTTTCCCGTGCCAACTGTGGGCAACCTCGGGTCTCTGTTTGTACCACCTGTTGTGGGCCGAGTTACGTCCTTTGTGAGATCATTGCGGGTGGCGTCAATTATGTACCAGCTGATTGATCTGTTTGTACCCCCAGCGATCATTCATGGAATGTCCTTCTTGTCTACAGTACAGTCTGTGTATTGGTTCATCTTCCTGCTGGTGCTATCATTTTTGTTGGGCCTTGTCATTGGCAGAACAATTCCACTTATTCTTTCTCCCATGTGTGTAGTATGGGCCTTCTCTCTCTGAGTACAAAGATCATTGACCCCCTGTGTAAGGGACATCATTGTGCTAGCAACTGCATGAATTGCCAGCTAGTGTTTTTAACATGTCAGCTAGCAAATTTTAACTATTGCAGTGTAAAGTGCTGAATAAACAAGGAGGGATTGTGTTGGATGGAGTCAGGAAGCTGAAGGAGCTTTCTCTCCGTTTTATTTACTTTCAGTGTACTGGTCAGTGGCTTTCTTTCTGCTTTTGCCTGTTTCTGGGGCACTATTCCCTGATGGGCACGGGACCATTGCTTTTAGTGGCACTGTATTGAAGAAAGAATGATGCTCGCAGCCCCAACAGCACTAAGAAGAGTCTTTAGTGCTCCCCCCATTGCATTACACACATTGCATTTTGCAGTCTTGCCCTTGGAGAGTTGGGATCTTCCCAGGAGAACATGGATCTCTTGAACAAGGTACAGGAGTGAAGGGAAGTGTAAGCTAAATTTCGGGTGTGCAGAATGGAAATTGAGAGGATTGTTTAGTTTTGGTTGGTTTGCTTGGTTTTTTTTATGAGTTGTTCCCATCTCTCAGAGCAACAACAACCAAACTAGTCTCAGGGACTGAGTTTTACTTTTTCTCTTGCCCATCAACATGGCTCTCCACCAGGAGGGCTTATGATGCTGTCTGATGGGTTGTACAAGGATTTTTTGCTGGAGCTAATGAAGATAAGAAAGGGCACAGAGCAAAGGCTGGTTGGAAATTATTTTCTGCCATAGTAGCAACTCACACTCAGAGCCAGACAACACTACCACCTACATTGTTCCTTCTTCAATTTGACTTCCAAAATCTCCACAATGAAACATGGTGGACACCTCTGGCTGGCAGAGCAACCCAACAGGGGGAGAAGACAAAAGTAGCCATGAAAACAGAGGGGGGCATTACTCATCAAATGCAACCAATACACATTATTGATACATAATTGTGCCCAGCACCCAGTGGTATTGGTGCAATAGGCATAGCAATTAACACAAAAATAAACACTCTTGATGGTGACAGCACATAAAACTGGGACAAGAAGCAAAATCCTAGAAGAGAAGCAGGGGATGAAAAACTGGAAAAGATCTCAAAACACTACTGGCAAAAGATTGTGAAGAATGCTCAACAGGGAAGGAAGCACTGTAGGTGTAGTTCCTTGCTCTCTGGGGCTGAGGACCCAGGTCTAATCCAGATGGAGCACATTGCCTTAAACTGTATCAGCACAATCCAGGATAATGGAGTTGGACAGATACAGGGACAAAGTCGCTGTTAAGTACCTCATACACATAGGATTATCAGGAAGCACTGAAGTGAGACATGGTCAGTCACCTTAAGTGAGCTAAGAGGACGTGCCCCCTGCATTCTTCATTTGTATGGAAAAACCTGCAGAGGGAGGCAGAAACCACTAATGTGGGCATGAAACCACTTTGATTCCATATCTAGCACTGCTGTAGCCTCGGGCAATCTGCTACATCCCGTAGTATCTTAGCTGTTCGGAATATCAGGACACTCTTGTGATTGCCTTAGAATCTGATCACAAGTTGCCTGTTACAGTGTAATTCTTGTGATTGATAGTGGTGTTCCTGTGGTGGAGCAAACTTCCAAACCAGTGTCATGGAATAGAGCCTACACTGCAGAATTACTTCATATGATAAAAATTGCTTGTTGGTGGCTTGAATCCTGCTCCTGCCAGCTGAGCAGGAGAGACAGGTCAGTTGATTTCTTTCCCTGAGTATTTGGGATAGTATTCTCTGCTGGACATAAGCTGAATATCTGTGGAGACATAATAGCAGCAAAGAACATGGCCCATAGTCTCAAATTCCCCAGGTTAAGATGGACTGCTCTCAGGTCAGCATCTCTCTTTGATGATTCTCTGTGTGACAAGGATGCCTGGAGAATCAGGCGGAAGATCCCTCTCATGACTAATGTTGAACAGGAATCAGGAGTTTGCTTGGTGGTGTTTTGCACTCGAGGTGAATGGCGACAACAACAACAATACAGATGGTAAATCATGTAGAACTTGAGAAACAGCTACCCTGAAATTTTACTCTGAAGGGTCAGCAGCAGAGTGATGCTAATCTAGTCTGAAAACAGGTGTTCCTTGGGGAGCAAAAAATAATTCTGTTGGGGAAATCATGAGTGTAATGATCTTTTGTTTTTCTCTGAAACTTTATCTGCCTATTTTATGCTGCATTGTGGGTTGTTTTTCATTGTTGGTTTCAGCAAAGACAATGGTTTAATCTGAAAACCCATTTATAATGTGCATTGTTGCATTCACTCTGTGAGAGCAAGTGACAGGGAGGAGGAAAAACAAGTCATAGTTAATTATAGCCACTGTTCTGCCACTAGAGACTCCTGGAAAATGTCAGTCACCTTCCCAAGTACCTCATAGCAGTTACAACAAGTTTAACAACCCAAACAAGGTGAAAGTCTGTATGAGGTAGAGAGAAATCTCTGAGGACACATTGGAAACTCTTGAATGAGAGTAAGTAATATGTCAGACTGACATGATGGTTGGGGATAAGGTTAATCAAGGGACATTCTTAGCAAAGCATCCAAGGACTGAACAGCTGTTCCCCTGGGAGAGTGGGTCTGCTTTCTCTCAAGAGAATGATAACTTTGGAAGCCCAGCCTGAGGGATGGAGATGGCCAAATGAACTTCAGAACTTGTACGCTTTGTATGCTTATGCCCCACAGTATATAGACCATAATACTTCATGTCCTTCCCTTATAGTTAGGCCAGAGGATAAAAGTTCTTCTGATGTTAAGCCCTTTCTGGTGGTTGTACCCACAAGGGGATGGCAGTCGCATACTTGTCATCTTTGGAGAGTTCTGCACCAGGACAAAGAAGACATTTCTGGGGCGAGATACCTAGAGGTATCCTAGAACACTGCTGCTGCTTGTGGTAAAAGCAAAGAGAGAAGACCAAGTTTTGTCATCCCAGTCCTTTTGGAGCAACTAGCCTGGAGACTTTTTTTGTGGGAATAAGGGAACACTTAGGGAGGAACAGGGCTCAGGATGTGTCAATGTGTCAAGGTGCAAGGTCACTGTTAATAGACTGAAGAAGTCCAAGGGAAGTCTTTGCTGAGACTTGCCTCAGCTTTCTCCCTTTGAAAAAGAAAAGGGGATCAGGCTCAATCCCTGTGCCTATCAGTCTCTTTTACATGCATTATGACAGAGGGACAGCACACCTTCATACCAGGGTGTCTCAAGCTCTTTATAACATCTACACCTAGGGTGATCGGATTATCTGTAGACACCACGGAGCCACAGGTACTTTAAGCAGTGATTGCAACATGTTTTATGCATGTTGTTGTGGTAGTGCTCTGTGTGGATCTGAGTCAGTTGGGATTCTCAACAAGCCAAATGAACTAATTCCTGTCCATACAGCCAGCCCAAAGAAAACTGTATTACAGCACAGCTTGGTTTTCTGGTATGAATGACAGAAATTTTATTCATGTTTGGAATAAAAGAGAAGAAGAATTCTGCAGTGGGCTTAGCTGAAGGGTATAGAAGCCTGGAGGTGTAAATATGCTTTGTGATAATCTCTAGTGACCTGCATGCCTTGAGTAAGTTGAAGTAAGACAGGATGTGAATCTCAATTGCAGTTGTTATTCCTGGATAATTCTGTGGGTGGCCTGATGTAATCAATGTTTTCAGATCCAGTTTGATTTCTCAGCCTGCAAAAAAACCAATGCTCTTCAATAAGACAAAAAAGGGAATATTTAATCCTTTGTGAAACAACATGATGTTTTTGACTGAGATTTCCACTTCATTTATCACATTTATCGCAGAGGCTCAACGTCTCTGTCCAGGGAATGCACATCATTTCAGAAAGATGAAGAAAAAGTTGTCTTAGGAAGCAATGTCCTTTTGCTCCACATTCTAGAGTTAGCTGAATGTCACTTCTAGAAACATTGTAATTCAAGTTAGTGGGCTATATGAGAATATTTCTGAGAATATGGTTTGCTTAAATCTGTCTTTGTGCCTGTAATCACAGATCCTAGCACTGCCCTTTCAAAATGCCAAATGCAACAGCTTGGATCATTAGCACACTTTGAGTTCTGTTATTTGGGTCGTGCAAATGTGGCTTCTGTCCTTTGGACAGACACCCTCATGCTGTAGGGGGAGTGGGAGGTAGAAGGAGGGATAATATTTAAAATACCACAGGACAATTCTGATGTCGTGTACAGTGTTGTAACTTCAATTCAACCTGATACACACATCCCAGGCTTAAGTGACGTGAAAAATTTGCCCAGGTGTAAGAGGCTTATCCTTAACCCATTTCTCTCTTTGAAATTTCATTTTCCTTGCAGTATTTCTTATCAAGTTTGATCACTACAAACTCAACTTTGAATTATATTTTATCTCTAAGAGCCTAACTTTCTCCTGGGTGAATCTATACAAAATCCTATTGAGGAAGAACAAGAGGTAGAGCTTTGGGCAGCCTCCTTCCAGTTTGCACAGTCTGCCACACTCATTCAGGCTTCATGGCTGCCAGGGTTGCAGGGAGATAACTTCATTGAGCTCTGTGGTATTTGCAAACCCTCCTGGCCTCTGCTGTCTGTTGTTTTTCTCCCTTGTTTTGGTTCTCTTCTCAATTTCACAGTGCAGTTTGTAATCAAAGTGATGTTAATCTCTTGCCGCAGCCAAAGAAATTGTTTTTTATCTGAAGGTGTTGGGCTGGGGAAGTGGAAGGGAGTAAATGGGGCTTTAGCAGAAATGACAGTAAGATAATACGGTAAGATTAAATGCAAGTGAGGAAAAGAGAGGAAAATGACTGAGTTTTGAGGGACAACTGGAAGTGTGTGTGAAGAAAACGCAAAGTGAAAACGGAGGAAGGACAATCAGAAGGGATGAAGGGAGAAGAACAAAAGAAGAGATAGAAATTGAAAGACAGCAGTATGGGATGCCACAGATGTGATGAAAAAGTGATGAAATAGAGGAAAAAAAAAAGCAACACTAGAATGAGTAAATTAAAAAAAAAAAAAATTTGAATGCCAGAGTGGTACCAATCAGTGTCAATAACACTACTACATGTTGTGTTTCTTTCCTTTGGTGTGACATAGACACTTGGATGGACACCTCCAGCATTGTGTTTTGTCACACACCTTTAGATATTTAATTCTTTGTCAATAGAAAGCTTTTGGACATGAAGCTGCTTAGGCTTTTGACCGACTTCACTCACGTCCCCACAAAGGAGTCTGTCACCTTTGTATCTGTAGGTTGCCTTCTATGTATGTGTTGATAAAGGGAGAGCATTTGCTCCGCAGCTGCCATATACTCTCCTGAAGTGACACATTATAATAGCAATGTGCTTTGTAACACATGCAGACAGAGAAGCTAAACTAAGATTTCACTGATTCCCTTAATTTTGGTATTTCCCAGCTTTCAAATTCCTGAGTTTGCAACTTTGATGTTTTTAACATAGTTTTTTTTTTTTTTCTTTGCAATGATTAACAATACTTTCATTTTCATTTCAATATTTTCATTTTCAATATTTTCATTTTTAACATAGTTTTTTTTTTTCTTTGCAATGATTAACAATACTTTCATTCTCTGATCTATTCTGCCTGAGAATTTGATACTGTTCTGTAAACATTTTTGTGATTAGTCACGACAACAGCCTTTTGAAGTAAGTAACTGTTACCATTATTTCAGCTTTTGAAATGAATACATGCAGAGATCATGCTTTACTGAGGGTCACACAGGATGCTGGTGGATCAGAAGTGACAATTTCTAACTTCCACATCGTGATCTGTATTTTGACCTTCATCCACATTTGTTTTTCAACTAACAAAGTCCTTTTTAAGATCACAGAATTGCACTTGTTACTCTGCCTAAGGCCACCTCTCATCCACAATAAGTCTGAACGGGATGCTCATTAACCACTAGCAACCTTCTGTCAGCCCGGGGTTCACTGCAAAGGGACACATGAATACTTTATGTATAATAAAATGGAATGGAGAAGTTTGGATAACACAGGTGAGGTCTTCTGTAGGAGCTATCTGAATTAATAATGACAGACCATCATTAAATTCTTGTCAGCTGAGTTTAAATTTGATCTCTTTGGAATATTTTTTATGTGTCCATCAGTAAAGGTCTCCTGAGCACCATGTTGCCTTTTGTTAGAGCAGTCTCTCTCTGTTAGTCAGCTAATTACTTATGTTTTTATCCTTCCTGGTAAACAGATCTCTCCATGTTCTTATCACAGTTCATGTCTCACTTGTTTTCTGGTAGGCTGTTTTATTTCTTCTGTCAAGCTATTAAGGCTTCTTCTTCCAAAGCAAGAAATAATAACTGCTAAAAACAAGTCCATGCTGAAATTTTGTAGCCCTTTGGCTCTGTACAGGCAATATTCTTCATGAATTCAGAGCAAACAAATCTTCACTGTGCCTAAAATGACTCACCTTTTCACTCTGTTCCTCACCCTATGGCTTCACAACTTAGTTTTACTGGTTCCTATTTTCTAAGAGGTATCTCTAGTGTTTCCATCTCTAAGTGCCTTCACAGAACTTTTACAGATCATCTTCCTTGGCTGTCTTCCAGAACAGATCTTTCTCCTATCTAGACCCAGACAGCTTGCTTGGGTACCATCACTGGAACACAGGAAAGTGTTTGAAGCCACTCTAAGGAGCCAGTGGCAGTAGCAGCAGCAGCAAAAGGAGCTGGGCTGCACATCTTGTGGCTTTTTCTAGCATGAATAGGAGTGTGTGTCACCTCAGCCCCCAACCAGCAGTAGCCCTGCTCTAGAGCTACAAACCACTTTGTGAAAATTGCTCCTCCCTGACACCTCTTATGAAACAGACCTACCTTGACATCTCATCTCTTCCCTCCTCTTTGTCTCCTCCATCATGTGAATTGGACTGATGGATAGGCTGACACTGTAAAGCAGTCTTTGCTGAAATAAGAGGTACCTTGAGGTGTAAAACCTGGTGTCAAGATCATATTTCTACCTGTGTGCTTTGAAGCTTCTGACTTTTCTCCACTTGGTGATGAATGGCAGGAGGGGGGGAAAGGAAGTGTGAGAAGCCCCCCTGCTTTCATTAGGGAAAGCATGCTTAGTGTGCAGTAAATTTCTCATATTTCCAATTCAGTCTGGACCACGTTTGCCAAGATTTAAGAGTTATAGGCTCATAAGTCAAATACCTTGCAAAATAGGTGCCATTATTGTCCCATTTTTCACCTGAGCTTGCAAGCAGGCCCCATATATCTTTGAGTCACTGCAGCACAGTTTTCTTCCATGGTCTGTTCCTTATGTCAATTAAACTCCAGCAGGGATGTGATGTCTGAATCTATTTCATTAAAATAATCATGCCCAGAGCCTGGTGATGGTGCTCCAACACAAGCCGTGTCACACATACAGCTCGCCAGCAGGTGTCATCAGTGCTCACTCTGGTTGTACCCAGTGGCTCCTGTGGGCAGCACTGTGACTGCTTCACCACATCAGCATCTATCATGTTAGATGCATGGCCCACACTCTGCCATTATGCTCCAGTGTCTGGGTGCTTCACAGCATGCCTCTTCCCTTGCAGAGGAAGAGAAACATTCCCACTTCTGTGTTGTGGTGGGAGAACTGAGATACCACCAGAGTAATTCACTTACCTATGGGACTCTTTTTGAGGATTAAGGATGACCAGAAAGAGAAGGGACAAATAGGGATGAAGAACAAGCAGCGACATTCAATGTTTGTTTTGTTTTGTTTTTTTTTTTGACTCAGTAATAATAGTGATAGAGTTTGGACTGCCTAGTCTTCTGAGTTGAAGGACCATGGCTGTAGGAACAGTGACATTAGGAAATATTTCTTTGCCAAGAGAGTAACCACACATTGAAACAGGCTTCTGCCCTGGGTTCAGCTAAGATAGCATTAATGTTCAGAAGCAGCTGGGAAGGGCTACAGCCAGGATAAACAATCGAACTAGCCAATGGGATTTTCAATACCATACTGATGTCATGCCCACTCTGTAAGAGGAAGTCTGGCCCGAGGTTCAGGGAAAACGTGTCTCAGGTGCTGGTAGAACTTCACAGTTTATATCACTTGTTTTATATATCATTTAATTAGTATTTAGTTATTAGTGTTGTTTCTTCTCTCTGTGTTGTTCTATTAAACCATCCTTATGTCAGTCCACGGGGTTTTGCCTTTTTCTCCCCATTCTACCTCCCAACCCACCAGAGAGGGGGGAGGAGGAGGGAAACAGCAGGTGAGAAGCTGCATGGTGTTCAGTTGCCAGCTGGGGTTAAACCATGACAGCCTCCTAGAAAGTTCTTTGTGGGTATTTGGCCAGTGCCCCCAATAATGCGCTCTAACATGTGGTGAGCGCTGAAGTGGTCAGGCAATTGGACCAGATGATCACTGTAGGTTATTTCCAACTGAGCTACTCTACTCTGCTCTACACTTGCATTACATTTTCATTGTGAGGGTGCTTGACCACTGGAATTGAGCGCTCAGAGAGGCTGTAGAATCTCTGCCCTTTGAGATACTTGAAACCAAACCAAGCACAGCCCTGAGTAACTTTCCTGCTCTAGTTTGAGCAGGACTGAATAAGACCATCTCCAGGGGCACATTCCAAACACAACAGTTCTGCCATTCTGTGCCTCTGTGTGTCATTCAGAGCTCTTGGGCTGATGCCTGGCTGCAGATTTCTTCCATCAACTATTTGTGGTGAAGTAATCTTAAATCTGCTTTAATTTTCTTAGAAATGGAAGGCAGCAGTGTTGTCCCTCAGCACAGACTTTGCTTGCTTTAGATATTTTCTGGATTTTGCTGTTAGATGAAAGCTTATGGTGCACTGTGTGCACTCATCTGTTAATTTTTAGTAAAGCTACTGGTGGATTTTTCTCTACTGTTATGGCTGATGGGGGAATACCCATCTTCAGTGTCATGGTGTGCTTGTCTGAGCTTTGAATGTTACACCAGGTCACATAAAAAGGGAGCATGCTCAGTCAGATCTTCTACATGTTCACCACTTTTTTAGTAGGTTGTGAACTGAATATTAAGCTAGCTCCTGCTGTTCTCTCTGCTATTACTCCCAAACAGCACCAGAGTCTTTACCAGATGCAGTGACTTTTTTGGATGCTTTTTAGCATTTTTCCCCCGTACCAGCTTTCTGAGAGACCTGACAGAGAGATGAAATGGCTTTGTGACTCAGACACTGAAAAAGAAGTGCTCACATTACTATAAGACTGTATCATCTTGTTTTATCTGATAGCCTTCAGCCAACAAATAGTACCACTTGATCAGTGGTTAAATGCTCTTTATCAAGACTTTGCTACCTAAAGTGAGCTGTTAAAAGACCAAAACCTTTCAGAAGAAAGACCCTGATGCCTTTTGTATTAAGGTGGGTGACGGCCTTTCCCCTCAGCATGGTCATCACCCGCAGTCCATCTCTGGATGGACAGGATCAGCCCTGTCCCACACTTGCTTTGCAGCTTCAACACTGCAGGTTCCTGCAGCCCTGGAAAAACTACAAGACATCCAGGTCAGCTGAGCCCTTTGCAGGATAGCTGGGCGTTGCAGAGTTCTCTTTTTGGATCTTTAACTTTTTTCCTTTTCCAGTTTCGGCATGTTTGAGGTGAGGATTCTTGTCTATAGTGTATTATGGAAATCTCAGAAGACACAGTACATCTGCTTATGCCCTTTCTTTGGCTGGGTGCACTTCTACTCGGTTGGGATCAATCTATTGTGGGAGACAGAAAGAAAACATGCAAGTAATCCTAAATCACCTTTCTGGGTAAGTAGAGAGAACACAGGGCAAGGTAATGGGACCTGTTTCCTGGGTCAGGGTTGTGGTGTAAGCTTGGAAGGCATTCTTAGGATAAATCTTGGGTTTTGAGAAGTTTTCCCATCCATCTCCTAGTTCACTTTCTCCAGGTACTTGACACACCTGCAATTTCCTCCTACCTCCTAACCTTATGGAGGTTACTACTTACCCTTACGGAGGTAAAAGATGGCTGCAGCATGATGATTAGAAGAAACCTAGACAGGCAAGCCAGTGTGTATGCACATCTACATCAGGAAATTGCAGAGGATCCTGTTCCTCCTAGCACAAACTCATATGGGGAATTCTTCCCATCACCATACAGCTAAAGACATGCATACATCCCTGGAAGCTGTGATGGTGGTATGGAAGGTCACTAGCACTGATCTCTCTCATTGTAGAAGATAATGAAGTGTCCATAAAAACACCAAATATTTGGGTCTGTTTTTTTCACCTCTCAAATGAAGGATGGTGAGCCTCCAGCATGGGCTGTAGAGCATGGCTAAACTTTTGCTTGCTGTTATGGCAATAGTGGGAGCAGTCAGCTATCTGCAGAGAGTGAGAAAGTGCAAAGAGGAAGGGAAAATCACCTCAAGGAGGAAGGACTGTGTGGTGGGCAGTGAAAGACAGGCAGCAGGGGATGCAAGTAGGCACCCTCAGTGCCAATGTCATATGGCAAGAAGACAAAATTCTCTTGTCCTCTACAGAGTTTACAGTAAAGCTTTGAAGGGGGTAAAAGTCTCGCACATCACTACCTGGAGCATCCTTGTAGGAGTGCTGCAGGGGCAGGTGGGGAGCCAGGGTCATCCCATGCCTGGTGGAAGTGCCTTAGACACCTGCACAGAGACAGCCCCCAGGAATGACCAAAAAGGGCAGTTACTTACTTACATGCCTACAGCCTCTCCTCAGCATTAATGCATGCAGGATGTTGGCCTTTGGTTGGAAATGTCCCCAAGAAAGGGCTGACTACAGTCTTAGCACTAAAAGTGGGTCATTAACAATATTTCACAATCTTCACCCAAACTAATCCTGGAAAAGAGAAACTGATATAATGAAGAAATGAACAGAGAAAGCACAGTTGCAAATACATTAAGGATTTTATGTGAGGAGAGTAAGAACCTTTTATTAACACACAAAAAATAGTTGATTAATATGAGACAGCAGGAATTAACAGGCCACTGTTTCAGGCATTTCTAAACCTGTCATTCCCCATTCAACTAAAACCTGTAGTAAACACTAAAAGAAGTTCTCTTTTCCTTTCAAAAGAGTATGCACTCCTATATTTTTCTATTCTGTAATACTTCATGAGCACCTGTGTTAAATTCCACACTTCTTTGAGCTTTGTCCAGTAGTTAAAGAAATTAAAGCTGTCTATATGGTCACATTCAGTAATTCATTAGATGCATGCACCTGGTAGGGAAATCTTGGTAGTTAACAGAAGGGTTTCGTTTAGTGTCTGTAGAAAATCAAGTCATCTAGAGAAACAACACAATTTTTGTTAGGGAGGCTGACAGTGAGATGAATAGATAGCTTAAGACTTCACCTCTTGACTCTTATCTGCTAGCATATCTGAAGCTAACAAACTCATCTTTTATTAGAGTTTTGAATTACAGATTAAGTCCATTCTTGGTTTGTTTAATAGTGTAGATCCAGTACTTTGCCACATACCAGCAAAGTCAGAGCACTTTGCTCGGGCCACACTATCCAAAAATGGTTGCCTAAAGTCAAGCTCCTCAGAGTGTGTTTGGGCATCTAGAAAAGGGTCTTTTAAAAAAAATTGTAGAATACCTAACTTGATGTTTTCACAAAATAAGCATCAGAATGAAAAATAAGTGTTGAAATGACACCGTGGTTTGTAAAGCTCTCTTACAGGCTGAGGTGAAAAAATAAATCGAGGTTAACAAGAGACATCGGGAAAGTGGAGAGGCAGGAAATTAAACCTTACTGTTTTCAGCACTTATTCAGAGAAAAAAAATTAATAGCATTTTGTTTTGTAGCAAGCACTTTTCGCAATGGTTCCCAGCAAACATCAGCTGCAGACACGTTCCTTTATCAGAAAGCTGGCAAGTGACAACACAAAGAGCACAGGTGGGAATGCAGAGGTGGAAAAAGAGGCAAAAAGTATTCTGGCTTATATCTTAAGTATGTATAGGGTACTACCCTGGTATCTAATTATAGGCTGTGCAGGAAGTAACAGCTATAGTTAAGGTTTCTTGACATTCTTATCTGCATGTCTTCTGTTGTTTTCAATGTCAACAGATTGTTTAAGCTGCTGTTTTTCCACGGTGGGTATCTGCTTCTGGCTGAATATACTCCAGACACAATCAGCCCAACTATTTCAACTGTTTTGCAGGAAAAGAGTAGGGGGGACAATCCTGGAACTGTACTTTACCCATCCTAAGGAAACATTTGCAGCTTTTTGTTTTTTTTCCAAGCTGTGTTTAAAGATATACCGCTGTAAAGCTGTATATTTACTGTTGACACTCACTGCAATGGACCTGCTTTTGACCACAGTTTAATGGTAGAAGAGAGCTCTCAGCATAACCACAGTCCAGACACACAAGCCCTGTTAGTGCTGAGGTGAGATCCATATTGGTACCTGCCAAGAAGCCAAGGACAAAGCCATACACTCCCGCCCCATAGTCTGATTTCCCCCTGTCTGCAGTTTGCACTCAGTCACTGGGCTCAACTCTCACACTGGCACCACTGGGATCTCCATCCACCTCCTGCTCTGACCGCACTGTGGTCCTGTGCCTGCTGACTAAAATAACTTTCACTGCAGTGCTCCTGACAGACCCATAGTATGGGGGACAATCTGACTCAAAGCACACCAAAGTGTACCTCTGGTATTAGTCTGATAGTTCACGGCATTCTCTGGATAAAATGGGATTAACCTGAGAGAGTGCTTCTCATGCAGCATGTGCAGAGGATGCTGAAAAGTTACAGCTACAGGTGAGGAAATTCCAATTATTTTTATATTCCTTAAATATATGTCTACAGGGTGAAAACTGTCTTTGGAGAGACAGTATAAACAGAAAAGGAGCTGCTTTCTTCTTTGGAGAGTAAGAGCCACAAGAACTGTGCTAGTAGCTAACTATACAAAAGACCAGTGCTACAGAAGGGTAAACCACTGATGAGGGAAAAGTGACAGAGAACACTTAGAGACATATGTGAGACCAGTTCAGCTATTCACTCAGAGAAATCTCCTTACCCTTTTTCAGGCTCAAGCATGACTGAAAGAAGCTGTACATTATTGTCCTTGGATTATATAAAAACATTACAAGTAAACACATAGTATGAAAGCTTTATTGTTTCCAATATTGTGCAACCTGACACTATTGTAGAGCAATATGTTTTCTTCTCCTTAAGAAGGCTTCTGTGTAAACTACCTACACCTATAAAGGCAAATGTAATTGGACATAATATGACTGTTGTGTGGAGTGGTCAGGATGGCAGAAAAAAAAAAAAAAAAAAAGTCAAGAAAGAGAGAGAAATAACTGCAATATTTAAAGCATTTTTTTTTTCCTGGTAAAATTTAGGATAAGGTCCACTTTATTGTGGATGGACAACAGTCCAATGGAGCTGATTTTTGGCTTCAAAACCAGAACCCGCAAAAAAAATGACTAAGCCACATCTTGCCTCCCATCAATTCACAGTCCCCTGTCTCTGCATGGCTCTTAAGTGACATTGAAAAAAAACCATCAACAGTTACCGCTCAGAATCCCAGTGGGTTTAGTTCAGCTTACCCTTTGGAAATGACCTGAGGAAGTGCTGAGGCATACTTTGGCCATGGTCTTTGTCTAACTGAGTGTAAAGAGATCACTCCTGAGCAGCCTCACAAAAAAAATGACTGGAGTAATGGCAATGGGCATCTTCTGACCTTAGACTTTAGCAAGCAGCACCTGGTATGCAAGTCCTGCAAGGGAAAATGGTGACATCATCCTGGCTTATCCATGGGAAACTCAGGCACAGACAATTTCTGGTTAAAAAGATCTGTTTGTCTGGGTGTTACATTTTCATCTTTGAGGATGTAGTGTTTGGATTTCAGTTTGTTTTGTTGTGGGTTTTTTTTTTTTTTTTCTGACTATGGATCTTAAGGCTGCATTGTGGAGCATCAAAGCACAGATATCACTGTCTAGCACATGTAGAAAAAAGGTAAACTGTTTTTTTCTCAGTTTTGCCATAAATGGGCAAAATATCTGACAGGGTATAATTTCACCTGGGCTCCCTTGTAACCCGGGAGGATTTAATAATCCTCTTTACCTTTGATCCTTGTTTTCCTGGAGGGCTTATTTTTTTCTGGCCAGGGCTGAACTATCTTAATACATTCTTTCCAAGTAATTTTGGATTACTGATCCCCCAGTACTGAGCACAGAGAAATTCTTACAGCTGTCACGGTTCATCTGGTGGTACCCAGTATTAAGTCCACTGTAGCTGTCTACTTTCAAGGCTGATATGCTTCTCTTTCTAGTTTTACAGCAGTGGGATTCTGCTGACAACACAAGTTTGCTTCAGATTTCCAGCACAAGGGTGAGCCCCAGACAGGTTTGAGAGCCCCTGCCCACCTAACTGTGACGTGATACAGGCTGGGTATTCTGGCTTTCTCCTGCTGTCCCAGGAACCAGGAATGATTCCCTTCAGTAACCTCTCTGCAGATACTGTGGCTTCTGCTCTGCCACACTGTAGGACCTCCACAGCTATAGATGTGGCTGAGTGGCTTTTTCTAATCAGTGCTCCTTACCAAGCTGAGTAATGCAATCCTGCCTGTCCCAGGAGCCACCAGCTTTCTAGCCAACAAACTAGTTTGCCAGGTCCCTATCGCCTTGTTACATCCAAACTGATTGTCCCTAACATCTTTGTTTCTCTCCATGGCTTGCCCTGCCTCTCAGGGATATTAACACAGTTTATTTGATAATGGCTGTAACAAAGGCTTGTTGGAATTGCTGTGTATGTATGCTGGGCAAAATACATCCCTGGCAAACTTGCACTGAATTTAATGTGGTTGTGCTAAGGGTGCATTTGTTCCATTTCCTTGATTGCTCTGCCAGCAACCATTGTATGGTAAGCTTTGGTACATGCAGGATGACACAAAAGAGTATCAGGGAAAAACAAAGTGGTTTCATCAGCTAAGGAACAGGCTATTGTTTGGGAATGCAAAGATCTGGGTACATCTAAACATTTTACTTCAATGCAAAGTCCTGTTTGACCTGTGAGGCTTCTTCATTTTTCATGAGAAGAAAAAAAAATGCACAAAAGTGAAATACAAGGAAAACAGCTGATGAAACTTTGTTCCATCACTTTGCACTGAGGACCTTTGTGCTGTTTGCTTGTTATTAATTCTAAGAGATACTCCATCTGTGTCATAACCAGACCACAGAGAAAGTGCCGGTTAATAGTGCTACCCCTTGGCTGACATGTTAGCAGCTGCAGCCCAGCAGTAAATCTGTTTTCAGTTAGGGTTTGATAATGCACCCTGCAATGCTCCATTTATAAAAGCTGAGGGTTTCCTACTCCTTTAAAAAGACTTGTGAGTTCATGGGCAAGTGCTACCTCCTGTATAGTAAGTTCTCACTTGGTTAGACATCTTACTTAGAGTGGGTGAGAAGTAATTCAGACTGCAAAGTGCTTGAAGGACATAAAACTTTTTGGTACCTGCAATAGTTTTTATGCAATAGGGTAAGTGATTACGGGCCTATGACAAAGGAATTAACCTTATCCATGTCCAAATTCTGGGGTACTGATTCCCTTGCTTTTGAAACATGCCCCAAAAGAACCAGCCCTCGGTGTTGTTCTTACAATGGTGTTTTCCCCACATAAAACCCAATTGCTGCCCAGCATCACTGATGGGCATTGAGTCCAGCCATGACTGTATTGTGTCACCTGGGCAGTCAGCTGGCTCACCCTGCTGGGTGTGCTGCATGTCTCTAAAAGTGGGAAGTACCACCTATCCCTCTTTGTTTAGAGGCTATGTTGGTGTAGCAGAAGTGTTGAAGGAGCTTATAATGTTGTGGAAAGTTATAAGGCTTTGGAGGAAGGTTAATTTGGTGCTTGGAGAAGCATGTTAAAAACTAAGCAAATGCCTGCTGAGAGGCTTTGACCTAAAGGAATTTTCTAGGGAAGGTGCCTTGCTGGGTGTCTTCTTAGAGGTGGGTGAGCTGAGGTGAACATGAAGGACGGACATTGTGATACTCTTCCGGAAGGTGAGAAAGGCTGAAAACTCACACAGCAAATGCTGAGCATTGGCTATTAGCTAAAAGCTTGTGAAGTTGATAATTATTTTTTCCCTGAATATAAAAAAATCCTATCTTTATTATGGACCAAAAATTTACATGTTATCATGTAATAACTGAAGTTTGTTAAGTTCACAGCATACTTATCTTCAAATAACTTGTTTGAGTGCGTATAACTAAAGACAGACTGCAAATGTCAAGTCCTAGCTAAGGTAAATACTTAATACATTTAGTGTTGTTTTGCTTTGTTTTGTTTTTCCTGAAGAAAGATAGGCAGGAGAATGCAAGTACCTGTCAGAGGGGAAAGCTGAGGGAAGAGGAGGCTTTTAAAAACTTCTAGAAGACTTACTGTTCTCATACTGAATTTTGCACTAGGTGGCTATGCTACCAAAAAGAAGTGGCTCCCTTTGACAAAGCTATCTGGTTTTCCGGGTCAGGCTTTGGTACAAGGACCTTGGTTTTTGCAAACCCTTGTCTTGACAAGAGTGAACTTGGGTCTGGGAGCACCGTTTGTGAGTCTGTAAGCCTGACTGTTGTGGGGCAGGGCCCAGGGGTAACACTCTGCTCCCCACAACAGGTGTTGTGCACTAAAACCCACTTCAACCTTTTTATGTAGCTTCATTTAGTCTAGAGCCTGTGCAGGGCTCTGGCGACCAGCTGCTTGTCCTCTCTGTTTCTGCAGGGCTGCCCCGTTAGTCTCTCAGATTTCTTTCCCTGCCTTGGAGAGGATAGGGAGTATTGCACAGACTTGCTGTGCACCTCCAAAACCACCCCTAAAAGGTGTGGGTGAGTCTCCTGGGCACTGCTAGATGGTGCCTCCCGAGCGCGGGCGCTGGGAGAGGCGGGCGCAGGGCCCCTTATGTTTGAAGTAGCAACATTAGCAAAAACTAAATAAAAATATTTGGAGTATTCCCTCCATCGTGGGGAAAAGAAAAATTACTTCTTAGTAATTTCTTCTTAAACATTAGCCTGCGTATTTTTATATTTTAAATTTTTTTTTGTTTCCTGCACCGACAATCCTCACTTCTGTTCTACTTTCAGTTTTTTCTTAAAAAAAATAAAAATTAAAAAAAATTAAAGCCTAGAATCTTCCCTTATTAAAATAAATAATAAAAATTAAGTCAAAATTTAGTCAGTTAATTAGGTCAAAACCAGGCATTTAAGCCCAGACTTGTGTCTTAGATGCCTCCTACAAGCCTGGCCTTCTGGCTGCATTTGTGTATGCAGAGTAAATGCTACTGAAGGCAACAACAGCAAATGATACAGACCCAGGAGATTTACAAGAAGGGACGTGATGAGTTCACTTTACTGTTACCATCCCCTAGTCCTCTCTTGAAGCATTACCAGCCCTTGTTATCTTCAGTACTGGAGGAATCACTGGGTGGAGGAGGGTACAGGAGAGAAAGAGTTGCATTGGCCTCTGCTTTGCTGTCCACATCAGATTGGTGTCTGCCTGATGCCTTGTATATTGTCAAAAATCCGTGTCTAAGAGAGGATTCTTCCAAAAATGCTCAGGGCCAGACTCTGGCTGTGTAAGTGTGGGGTTACCTACATCAATGAGTTTATTCAACGACTGAATAAAATGAGAGTGGTGTCTGTCACTTGTCTGAATGACAAGTACCTTTACAGAATAGTTATTTGATCATGTTCTCACTGCACCAAAGTTCAGTTCTATTCTTGATCTTGACTTCTTTCCCCCCACCCCTCCCTCCCTTTTCCTTTTACTCCAGGGATTACCACTTCTGCTGCTGTAACCATACTGCTGAATTAAGCATGCTTTCTGCTAGGGGGTGAAAGCCTTGGTCCCAAGACACGTCATTCTCTGCCACTGTGTTTCAGTGCTGTGGTTTATGCCAAGGCTGACGGAGAGGAGAAGCCATGTCTTGAAGCCCTCGAGGGAAGGGTGTGCACTTTCCTGCAGTATGTATGCAAAAACAGGATGTTGCTTACGTTTAGTTTGGATTCCTCTTGGCTATAAAACATATTCCACAAGATATCTTCTATAAACTCCAGGTGGATCTTTGAAATCCCACTCAGAATACTATGATTCCAATGAAAAGCACAGTGAAAACTCAAGATACTGTGTTCCACATTGGGAATATATGATGTGAAAATATGTAAAGCTCTGAAAATCAGTTGGTTTGGGTAGTAAAAGGCAACCCTGCAATTAACAAGTCAGTAAAGTTATAATCCTGTATTAACTCTCTGGGTACTTTTATTTCATTAGCCTATGGTGCTTACCTTTAAAAAGGGTAATTGGTGGTGGGAGAGGTCTGGAAAAATTTAGAAAATGTTTGTGACACTAATTGAGGAATATGTATGTAGCAAAATTCATGCTTAGTTTGCTTGTATGAAAGATGATTAACATGTTCTAGGAGCCTACAAAGCACTGAGTGTACTGCTAGATGGCTCTCTAACCTAAGAGAAAAGTCTGATACACTGTGGCTGGTACCTGAAGTGAGACAAAGTCTGACTGAAAATCGAGTGCTGGCTTCCAACAGTGAGGATAACTGGTTAATAGTATGACTAATTGCAGGGAGGGCATGAAGACTCTGTTACTTAAATCTCGAGTAAAAATCCGGCTCTCATTCTCAAAATGCTTTGTATCCCAAAGATGAGGCTGGGCTTGATGCAAAAGTTTCAATAGAAGCTTAGGTCTGCACTGTAAATGATTAAATTTAGGCTCTGAAATTAAGTGATTATAGAAGAGCAACTTCTGAGTTGGTAAGAAGTGTGGTTGTGTAGACCATTTAGTAGGACTAAGGGATTATTTTAATGTAACACAGGTGAGGCTGATACTGGATAAATGATCTTTCCACAGTGACACCAGTCACTAGAAAGCAAGTGCACATGGGTATTCACTGGAGGCAAATAATGCAGAGAAGGCAGCACAAGGCTTCTGTTGTACCTTGGCTGGTTTTACACTATCATGTACTTACTGTGTGAGGTCAGCCTAAAATCCCCAACAGGGATCCAGGGCTGCACTATTTCTGGCTCTGGTCTTTCATGAAACATGACATATTAAAAGGACCTGCTGTCATCTGTGTTCTTAACTTACAGCTTGGTACTATTCTCTCTCCATTGTGGTGGCAAATATCTTGTGAGCTTACTGGTTTGGAAACCTATCTATGGTAGGACACTTCAGTGTTTTTCCATAAACCTCCATGGTTGTGTTGGTGCTCAGTCCTATATATCTGTAGTCAGTGGTCTG
Organism: Merops nubicus; assembly: GCF_000691845.1. Taxonomy (NCBI): domain Eukaryota; kingdom Metazoa; phylum Chordata; class Aves; order Coraciiformes; family Meropidae; genus Merops; species Merops nubicus. The sequence goes on from NW_008626383.1 coordinate 21,477, forward strand.
TATTTCCTTCCTTTTTGGAATTCAGAGTCCCTTGCTCACCTCAGGTGCATATATGTAGCTCGGTTTGCATACTTGTGATTATAAATAAGTGTAGTGGCATAGCCCAGAGAGGCTTTAATGGCTTGCAGATAATGGTGGGCTTTAGTGATAAGGCTTTGGTTGTATTGCTGCTTCCCTCAGGCTAGAAATGGAGGAGGTGTTTCTCATGCAGAGCTGTTGTGGTGACTGAAAAAGCAGCTGGAGCAGAAAGGAGCCACCTCAGTCTATGCCACACTGAGGGATATCTTCATAGGTTTCCTGAAAAACTGACTTCCTAGCTGTGCTAACAGCTCTTCAGAGCATCAGTTTTCTGCCTGCAGAACAGGATTCAGTCTGGCTTCCTCAAAGAGACTTGTCTCTTCAGCCCATTCTCTGTTACATTCTCTGTGGATAAACCAGAAAACTTTTCTAGGGAAATCTAGGCTCTATGAATGCATCCATATCTGATGTTCCTCTGAAGAACACCAGGTTCAGAGAAGAACAGAAAGGGTGACTGGAAAGGTACAGATCCTATTTTCAGTTTGTGACTGCGTGGTGCTTCCATCAAATAGGGCCCTATAGTTCTTGCAGGAGAGCTCTGCTTTGTGATCGTAAGCAAAAGATGTGATCCCAAAGTGTACTTCCAAACCTATTGAAAATTCATACTCACAAATAGCCTTTGAGGTATTTCATTTGCAGGTGCAATACCTTGATTGCCCTCTGTGTGATTTTTGTGAGACCTGAGCATCTCCTCCAGCAGTTGATAGCCAGAGGAGCACAGCTGTTAGTGTTTCTTGAGAGACATAGCAAAGAGGTGCAGCTGTCTGCTGAAGCTGCTCTGAGAACTAGCTGGGATTCTGGAGAAACTGAGATTCCCTGATGCTGCAGTAAAGCAGAATTGAGCACAAAAGGCCTGTTGTGATGCAGTAACCACTATGTTAAATGGATTTTCTCAATACTGCTGTGTCCTGCAGGATAACAGATAAGATTGACCAGACACCTGAGAGGAAAACTTCACTGCTTCCTCCTGCTGATGGCTGAAACTTTACCTCAGTGATGTTTCTAAGCCTCTATAGGTTGCAGATGATGTAAGCCTTATCTATTTGCACACAGGAACACTCAGTGGATTTTCATATTTAAATCTCTCTCACACACACACACTCTTCAGCTTCTGAACCACAACATTTGTAGGCTTCACCCATGTGCAAAAACATCTCATTGCAGGGACTCTGCTTGTTCCATAGTATGAATAATGCAGAAGAATTGCTCTGTTGAAGGTGGCTTCATTGTCGGTTTAAGCTGAACATGAATAATTTAAAACATTTTCTTTGCAGGGACAAGAACAGCTGCCATCTAAGCTGTTTAACCCCATTTGCCTTCTCACATTTCTCCTTAAACTTGCTAAAGCCCCTGTGCTTAACCATGCCATATAGGAATGCACCAAATTCATTTGGGGTTTTTCACTTGCTCAAGGCCATGTCACAAATAATCTGCCATGCTCATTAAGCAGGCCTAAATGAGTGGTAGTTACCATTATTGTTATACTGTTTTTCTCCAGCTTTAACCCTTTGGTTGCTGGTTCCCTCCAGGACTCTACTGGGACTTCAGTGGTAGGGTGCTGGGCAGCTAGTAAATGCCTTCACAAAGCTAAACCTTCAGCAGTGAGGAATACCATTAAGTGTCAAGGGATTAAATGTTTAAGCAGTTGGTGCAGAAACTATGGAATTAATAGCCTGTCAGTTAAGCCTTAGAAGCTATAACTGTCTTCCCCATGGAGCTTGGGCACCATTAGTTCCATTAGGTGAGGGAAGGAAACCTGTGATTTAAATTTCCCATATAATTTTTTTTAAACGGAACGTGTAGCTTTGAAATTATGGAAGCTGCCCTGCAAAACTGAACTCATCTGTTCATTAAGAAATTCAGTGTTTATAATAATCTGTTATTAAATGAAATCATTTATTGCAGGGAGAGTGTGTGTAGCAGATACTCTAATTGACTGTAAAGTCCATGATGGGGAAGCCTAAAGGGAGGAGGTTTGTTTTTTTTTTTTCCTGAAGCCAGATATGGGAGTGTTAGGACATCATGAAAAGGATCTGTAAAATCGTTATTTGAAGACCAGTGCAAGAGCATTTAGAGTAACTGTACTGTAAAAAGGCATTCCTTCAAAATGCTTACTTCTAATTGCCCAGTTATACTCCTTTTGATATAATAATTTTGTCTATATACTTGCAAATATTGCAAGTATCTTACAATTTTATTACAAGTATATATATTAATTATTAAAAGTGTATCTAACCTTGGGAGTGTACTATACGTTATAATGAGGCTACTTTAAGATGTGTTGGTATTTCCTAGCTTTTTCCATAGAAATCTTGTTCCTTCTTTGTTAGCAAGTCCATCTTTACATGCTGCTTCTGAAGCATGCAAGCACAAATTTCCTCATTTGTTTTTTTAACAAGCCAGCATTGATGTTTTCTTCTTACAACATATTTACCTCCAAAGTAGAGGTCTTGTCTAGCAAAAAATGCAGTACGTTATTAATGAGTGGGTAAGTAAATTGATATATATTATTTGTATGATAAAAGTTGTATTCAGTGGTAGTGATAGAGCTGTTCTGCAAGTTTTATGTGCTGACTGAATTGTACTCTTTCACCTATGTAAAGCAATGGACTTTACATAGGTAAAAGCCACTGTAGGAGAAGATAAGGTTCTAGACCATCTAAGGAACCTGAAGGTGCATAAGGCTGTGAAACCTGATGAGATGCATCTGTGATTCCCAAGGGAACTGGTGGATGAATTTGCTAAGCCACTATCCATCATATCTGAGAAGCTGTGGCAGCCTGGCAAAGTTCCCGCTGACTGGAAAAACGGAAAAATAACACTCATTCCCAAAATGTGAAGAAAGGAAGACCCAGGAACTACAGGCCAGTCAGTCTCACCTCTGTGCCTGGAAAGATCATGGAGCAGATCCTCCTGAAGGCTCCTCTATGTGGAATCGTGACTTGTAAAGCGGGGTGATGTATTTTGCTAAGTATGGACAATCAGCGCAGGCAGTAAGGTTTTTTTTCTAAGCCTGAGAAAATTCACAAAAGTATCTCTCAAATAGCAAATGTTTATAGTTAGTGGACTCTGTTGGCTGCTCACCCGGACAAGTATGTAAACATTGACAAACTTTCTCATAACAACTCTGTGAATTATGCAGAAGCTGGCAGAGCGCATGGAAAGTGCATGGACAATAACTATTGTCCAATTAGTAGCTCAGCATGGGTGTGTGAGCAGGCTTGTTAACCTATGGGATTCAGGGGGGCTGTCTCTTGTCGACTATAAAAGGCTGTAAAACTTTGTAATAAAGGGATTTGACTGCAGACCTCCTGGAGTGCATCTCTTCTGTCCAGAGCTCCTTCCCAACAACTGGCACCCGAACAGGCTTTTGGACTTTGAAATTTTCTGAAGCTTTGAAATTTTCTGAAGCTTTTGGACATTGAAATTTTTTGAAGCTTTTGGAACTTAGAAATTTTTTTTTGAAGCTTTGGAACTTAGAAATTTTTTCAAACTTTCAGACTTAGAAAATTTTTCAGAACCTTTGGAACTCAGAAATTTTTTCAAACCTTTGGGACTTAGAAAGTTTTTTGAACCTTTGGAACTTTGAAATTTTTTGGAGTCTTTCAGACTTAGAACTTACAAGGCGAGCTGACACTAAGATGGGACTTTGAAACAACTTGCACGCAGGATTTATGAGCAGGCAGGAGCCATCTGCAGACCATCGGGGTGAGTGATGGAGCTGAACGTTGCAGCTCACCTTATCACCAAATCTATTCTCTCTAAAAAAATCACTGAAGTTAAAGTTGAAGTGATTATTGCCCTATTAACTTGGGCAGAAAAGAACGGACTGTTGCCGGATTGCACGCTAGCATTGAGTATAACGAACTGGAAAGATATTGGGGATAAACTTTGGGAGCAATTTGCGAGCAGGAGAAGATTCAGGAAAGAGGCGCGGAAGTACGGCAGTGTGTGGTGATTAATTATTAATGCCCTAAAAGAAATGCAGGCGGAACAAAAGGCAGCTATGGCAGCAGCGGAAATGTTCTGTCTGGAGCCAGAGGCAAGAGGAACAATTGCAGATTCTACAAAAAAAATCGTCTCCTGTAGGGAGGTTTTCCGGTCTAGGTACCGAGAATGCCCCTGTGCGAGGAGAAATCCCGAAACAAAAGAAAACAGCAGCAGAAGTAATTTCTGAGATCGAAATCCCTGCCCTGGAGATGACAATTGTTAAAAGGAAATAAACAGACAAGACTGAGGACATTTCAGCTTGTGATCTCCCAAAGGAAGGTTGACCCCCAGAAGCCACGCCAACAACTTCATCATCCCCCGGCAGCTCTGGCAGCAGAGGGGTGGTCTCTCCAGAGGAAGGACAAGCAGCAACATTGACGGCGATTGAGGACATACTGAAGGATGATGCTGCACCTAAAGCAGCTAACCATGAGAGACCCAGCCCCTTCCAGTCCTGCGAAACCATGAGTACTGCTGGAGCCATCGAGATCACCTTCTCCCACTCGCAAGAGAGCCCATGCCCGTGGGACAGCCCGTGATGCTGACCGGCGTTTGCGAGCAGGAGAAGATTGGGAAAAACCCCTTCCCTACATGCCGAAAGGGGCTGAGGGGGGTTAAGGGATGGTCAGGGATCCTCAGGGGTCAGGGTCTGATGGCTGGGATGCATAAAGGATGCAATAATAGAAGGGGACTGGCATGCTGCAGGCACGATAGCCTGTCCGGTGATAACAAATGAGGTTACAGGCGTGCGGGAATGGTGCCCTCATGATTGGAAATTATTACCACAGGCAAAGAATGCAGTTACACAATATGGGATTTGATATGAGGTGGTTAGACACATATTAACATATATTTTTTCAGCAGAGCAAATGATTCCACATGATTGTCGAAATCTAAGTAGGTTGTTGTTGACCCCATCGCAGCTTTTATTGTGGGAAGCAGAATGGAGCAGACTGGCAAGAATAGAATGTCAGAAGCCACGACAGGCAGGGGATCCCTTGGATGGGATTAATCCAGATATGCTCACCGGTAAGGGTAATTACGCTATGGGAACAGTATAGGCACTTTACCCTCCTGAAGTGTGGCAACTGTCTTCTCAGCTAGCACATCAAGCAATTTATACAGTTCCCGATGAGAATAGAGCACCGTCCTTTGCAGCTGTCAAACAGGGCCCTAATGAGGAGTATGACCATTTCATAGATTGTCTGTGGGAAGCTCTAATGGGTAACAAAGACTTAACAGAGAGTATGAAACAGCAAATTTTTAAAGTATTGGCCTATGAAAATTTGAACGGGTGAACTAGACAGATCCTAGCAATGTTGCCACGAGACGCTGAGGTAGATGAAATGATTAGCCGGGTAGCCAGGGCACAAACGCGATCACAGATGGCAATGGTTGCGAACATGGGGAAAGAGGCCGTGACTGTTCCGGTAGCAGCAAAGGATGGAGAAGGAAAGGATATAACATGTTTCTGTTGCGGAAATTCAGGTCATTTCCGAAAGCAGTGTAAAGTGAAGGTTTGGTGTGATAAATGTCGGTATAAGACTCACGTAACCACAGCATGTAATTGGCAGGGAAATGGGAGACGGGGCACAAAACCTGGCCACTCGAGGACACAAGTCACCACGAGAGTTTCCACACCAGACAACCAGCTACCAGAGGAAGCCTTAGGGTGGATGTGGAAACAGCAGCAGAGGTGATGTTATTGGATGGAACTGTAGCGAGGATTCCAACTGGAATCCATGGACCCTTGTCTCCTGATCAGTCTTTAGGGGATCTGTTGGTAGGACGGTCTAGTAGTGTTATTCAAGGTTTAATAGTAATCCCAGGAGTTATTGATGCAGATTATACTGGGGAAATTCAAATTATGGCATACACCTTATTCACCACCAATGTTTGTGCCCAAAGGGGCTCAGATTGCACAAATAGTGGCAATGCCGTCATTTTGGTCACAAACAGGGATTGCCGAAAGAGAGGAGAAAGGTTTTGAGTCCATAGGACCTGCGGTATGTTTGACTTTATCATTGAAGCAGTGTCCTCTGGTAATGGTTCAATTAAACAAGGGAACACAAAACGTGCGAATACAAATGTTAGCAGATACAGGAGCGGATGTTACTATTATTTCTAGGACAGTCTGGCCAAGGGAGTGGCCCCTTGTCGGCAGTCATGAGGCGGTAGGAGGGGTCGGAGGTACCAGCTGCCCCTTACAAAGCAAGCAAATAATTACAATGGAGTTGCCAGAAGGGGAAACCCTAAATTGTTGTCCTCTAGTCATGACCTTGCCATGAGGTCTGGAAGGGTTGCTAGGTTGAGACATTCTAAGTCAAGTGAATTGTCAGCTGCAGACAGATCCAAATTTGTCCAGTGGGCCACTGGCCAGGAGCCACCCATCATTCCATTAGTATGATTTACACAAGAGCCGGTTTGGGTAGACCAGTGGCTCCTAAGTGAGGAATGGCTCTAAAAAAAAAAAAAAAGAATTTGTTTTAATTTTAATTGTTTGTCAACTTATTCAACCATCTACCAGTCTGTGGAACACACCTATTTTTACTATACTAAAGAAATCAGGGAAGTGGCGATTGTTGCACGATCTGCACAGGGTCAATGAGCAAATACAAAGCATAGGAGCCCTCCAACCAGGGTTGCCGAACCCTGGAATGCTTCCATGAGCATGGCCAATAATGGTCATAGATTTGAAGGACTGTTTTTTCTCAATTCCATTAGCAAAACAGGACACCCAGCAATTTGCATTCACAATCCCCATGACAAATAAGGCCGAACCTGCTGATAGGTATGAATGGATAGTTTTACCACAGGGCATGAAAAATTCTCCGACCCTGTGCCAGTTATATGTAGCTTGGGCACTAAAGGAAGTGAGGAAAAAGTGGAAGGATACTATCATTTATCATTACATGGATGATATTTTGTTTGTTTGGGAAACACCAATAATGGAGGCAGATGTAAAATGGCTAGAAATGCATTTAAAGTTAAAAGGATTAACGATTGCCCCTGAGAAGATGCAACAGCAAGCACCTTGGAAATATTTAGGCTGGATCCTGACAGATTCTGAAATCCATCCACAGAAACCACTTTTGATAAATAGACTAGAGACGATAACAGATTTGCAAAAATTGCTAGGAGACATACAATGGATAAGGTCAATCGTAGGCATTTCCAATGAGGAGTTACAACCATTGATACAACTCCTACATGACACCAGAGCTGATGATAAAATCTCAATTACAACAGAGCAGAAGCAGTTTTTACAAAAATTCATGGAACGAGTTTGTCAACAGAGCAGCAGTCGCCTTCAATTAGACTATGTTCAGTAATAATTGTAAATGCCACTTTTGGACCTTGGGCAGTGTTATGTCACTGGCAGAAAAAAGGAAAAGGATGAGAGTGCAGTAAGGGTAAAAGTGCCAGTGACATACCACCTTTAGATAAATCCTCAAGCAAAAACCCTCAGTTTTATATTCTGGAATGGGTATTTCTGTCGGTGCAGCCCAAGACTACGGTTTGCACCAGCGCTGATGCTATAGTGGAAATTATTCAGAAGCATAGAACGAGATGGGTGGATATTACTGGAAAGGAACTGGATGACCTTAGTATCCCTATGACTGGGGTGGACATAGATTGGTGGTACCATCATTCCCCTCGGTTTGCAGAATCGTTGCTAGGGTATACTGGTGTGATACATAATAAACAGCCAAAGGGAGCGGTTTGGCAGGTGTTACGACAACAACAGTGATTGAAGAAGCCACTGTGGCAGGAGAAGCCCGTACAAGGTATCACAGTCTTTACGGATGCAGTGAAGAACACACATCAGGCAGTATGTGTTTGGATGGCACAGGGTAAAAGGAAGCAAATATTATTTCAGGGGCGATAACTGATTCCTTGCAGACATTAGAATTGACAGCGGCCGTGTGGGCTCTTGGGCACTGGCTCAGGGAACTTATCAGTGTGGTGTCAGACTCTGTTTATGTAGTCGGGGTGGTGGAAAGAGGTGAGGATGCTCTGATTAAGGAGATTGTTAACAAAAGATTGGGACAGTTGCTGAATCAGCTCAGTCACGCACTAGCAACGAGAACAGCTCCTTACTTCATAGCACATCTAAGAAGTCATCAGTTAAACGTGGGATTAGGAGAAGGAAATATGAGGGCAGATAGGGCGGTTATGACTAGGGCTCACCCGGCAGTAATGGCCCCAGAAAACAATTTTGAACGAGCGCGGCTGAGTCATAGTATCTTTCATCAGAATGCTCGAGGTCTGAAGCATCAATTTGAGTTATCTTTAGAGCAGGCAAGAGGAATTGTGCGTGCCTGCCCAGATTGTAGTCATTTAGGTCCAGGATTAGGGGTTGGGGTCAACCCGCGGGGTCTGGAGGCCAACCAAATTTGGCAAATGGATGTGACGCGTATTCCCCAATTTGGACTATAAAAGGCTGTAAAACTTTGTAATAAAGGGATTTGACTGCAGACCCCCTGGAGTACATCTCTTCTCTCCGGAGCTCCTTCCCAACACTTCTAAGGCACATGTAAAATGAGGCAGTGTTTGGTGACAGCCAACATGGGTCCTCTAAGGTGAGACCATACCTGACAAATTTGGTGGTGTTCTTTGATGGGGTTATAGTGTTGGTAGATAAGGGTTAAGGGAAAAGCACCTGTCATCACCTACCTGGACTTGTGTAAAGCATTTGACACTGTCGCACATGATATCCTTGTCTCTAAATCAGAGATGTGGACAGATGGACCACTCAGTGGATAAGGAATTGGCTTGATGGTCAACAGTTCTATGTCTGAGTGGAGACCAGTGATGAGTGGCATTCTTCAGGGGTTGGTATTGGGACTGGTGCTGTTTAACATCTTTCTTTGTGACATGGACAGTGCAACTGAGTGCATTGTCAGCAAGTTTGCAGATGACACTAAGCTGTGTGGTGTGGCTGACACGCTGGAGGGAAGGGAGGCCATCCAGAGGGACCTGGATAAGCTTGAGAGGTGGGCATTATCCTGACGTACAGGGGAATGGAGACCGCCAGGTCGACCCAACTTAACAGACAGACTATTCATTGTAAGCATCATCAGGGACTAAATGCGGAAAAGGTTGTTTAAATGCGGTTTGCTTAAATGCAGAAAAGTCGCTTAAATGCGGTTCTGTTGTATATTAGATGTAATAAGGCTAACTATATAGAGCTAACGCAATCTCAAGAACAAATACTGGCTGGGTGATGAATAGATTGTGAGCAGCCCAAAGGATAAGGACTCCAGGGTACTGGTGGGTGAAAAGATGGATATGAGCCAACAACATGTTCTTGCAGCCCAAAAAGCAAATTGCATCCTGAAGAATTGTGGCCAGCAGGTAAGGGGGGGAGGGTTTCTCCTTTTCTAGTCTCACAAGACTGCACCTAGAGTACTGCATTCAGCTCTGGTGCCCCCAGCATGCAAGAGACATGGACAAGTTTGTGTTGGTCCAGAGAGACATGAAGATGGTCAGGGAGCTGGAGCACCTCCCCCATGAGGGCAGATGGAGAGAGCTAGGGTTGTTTAGCCTGGGGAAGAGAAGGCTCTGGGGAGACCTTAAAGCAGGTTTCCAGTCCTTAAAGGGGGCCCACAGGGAAGAGGGATTCTTTGTCAGGGAATGTAGTAGTAGGATGAGGGGTAATGGTTTTAAACTGGGAGTAGATTTAGATTAGATGTTAGGAAGAAATTCTTTACAGTGAGGGTGCTGAGACACTGGCACAGGTTATCCAGAGAAATTGTGGCTGCCACTTCCCTGGACATGTTCAAGGCCAAGTTATATGGGGCTTTGAGCAACCTTGTCTAATCAACATCCTTGCCTGTGGCAGGGAGGTTTGCTCTAGATCATCTTTAAGATCCCTTCTAACCCAAACCATCCTACAATCGTACGATAAGCAAGTAGCTATTACAGATATTTAAGCTGTCTCTGAAAATAGTTCTCTTGAAGGGAGCAAGGGAAGCTGGGTGTGGGAGAGTCTTCATCCTCCAAGAAACACAATTCTAGAAATAAATAGTTTCATACGTTAGATACCATGATGAAATGTTATGGATGCTGTGGAACTGCTGGCTTATATCATAGCAAGAGGTAGACTGTTCTGTGACATTATGGGAAGCAGAAAAACAGAATTCTGTGCAACTGGCTGTATGATGCCGTTGGAGGAAAGCTGTAATGACTTGCAACCTGTGTAGTGCCTTGTGTCATACAGTACTCTTTCAGAACTTCAGAGTATTTTGCCAAAACTTCCTTTCCCTGCAGCTGTAAAGTTAGGTCTCATATTCCAGCTTCAGGATTGGCTGTGTGTTAGTGGTGTCATGGCTTTGACTCTGTGAAATTAGGAGTGTAGCATGAGATTTCTGCTTAAAAGAAAAAAAAATCTGGAACAAATGTGCTTCAGGATAAGAACTAAGAGACAGGAGAAGGGGACCTGGGATGGTCTGAGATGCATTTGCTGTTACTGCCCCAAAATAGCTAGAGATTGAAGTTTCTGCATTTGATGACCTGTGTCTTGCTGATGGCCTGGCCATGCTGTATGGGGATATTGCTGAGTTACCTGTTCTTTACGGAGCTTGGCTACAACTGTGCAGTAAAGACCCTGTGTGTTATGTTCACTTTATGCTGAGCAGGGCTCTGGTGAGAAGGGCCAAGCTTGCAGCCTCCTTCCCAGGAGGCTTTAAAAAAAATAGCTCCTACCAGCAACATTTTTGAGAGGAATCTGGAGAAGGCTTACTTTCCCAGCTGCCTTACCACAGAAAGATTTTTTTTTTCAATGAGGAAGAATCACAAAACGTTTGAAATCTGATTGAGCCATTAATTAAACATACTGGTTTAAAGCTTTTTCTAAAAAATAGTCATCTGCCCAAAGCCTTTTCTTTGCAGATGTCTTAGGCTTATCCTGACTTTGAAATTTCAACTAGTTTCAAGCAGCCAATTTACTGAAAGCAAATTTACTGAAACTAGCTGAACAAAAGGCACTTAGGAAGTTAGTGAGGGAAATAAAACTTAAACATGAACACTTCGGTCCTATTAGGTCTGAACAGTAAACAACCCCAAAGAGACCAGGGCAATCTGCCTCTCCAGCAGCTGTGCCAGTGAGGCAGAGAGATAAGTGTAATTCAGCTGGGCATGTTGCAGGTCCAAAAGTGATTAACGTCCCACGCAGGCTGAGCTGTCTCTCCAACTCTTGCTGAAAAGTCCCTCTATTTTTTCTTTTTTTAAAAAAGTGGTAGTAGGCAATGCAGAAATGCTTTTTTTGTTGGCCTTTAGGAAGTGCTCAAGTTCTTACTCTCCAGTCAGTAAGTCGGTGAGAAGTGAATGGAGCAGCAAAAGTCATCTTGCCTAATATAAAAAGATGCAGTCCCAATGCTCAAGAGATGCAGTAGTTGCTATAAGGCAGGATGTGAGGAAAGTTCTTCCCATGTCTGTTGCTTTGCTTTTTCTTAAAGCTTTGGTTTTTTTATGTGTCATGTCTGTTTCAACTCCTCAGCTTCGGTTTGTGTTTAACAGAGGAAATTCAGTTCAGCTGGGGGGAAGACACATGAAGACATTGCTGTTGCTGCAGGTTGGATAATGCTGCGTACCCTTCACAGTTCTCTTTTCCAGTAGATGGTAAAAATGTCACAAGGCCTGATCTGATAAAAGGGTCAGAGTTTCAGTGAGAGAAATCCTTGAGTTTTGAATGTGGTCTTTCAGACAAAGTAGTAGTAAAAATGGTACATTCATTTTGCACAGCCTGCCTGTGTCTTAGTGCTTGGTGGCCTGTCCTTGGCCATATGGCAGATCTGAAGATGTGACCCATGCTACTGTGTGGTAGCTGCAATTGCTAGGAGATGTCGCAACTTGAAAGGATAAATCTCCAGTGATATTCTGAAGGTGTTCAAGTCCACTCTTATCTTTCTAATTGGATGAGAACAATGTTTAACAGCAAGAAACCATTATTTCTTACAGCAAGCCTCTGTTCCTTTCTTTTGCATCCTCCTAGGTTGAGCTGTGCTTCAGCAGGGAGGTGGCAATGTGCAGTGAAACACAATAATGTTATACTTGTTAGCCATGTGAAATCATGTGTTTGCAGTTGAGTTCATTCCTTCAAAAGAAAGTCCTATCAAGACTCATGAATGCAGTGACAGAGTATATCACTTCACCAGCCTCTCAGCTATGTACGGTGGGCTCTGAGTGGTAATGTAGAAAGCAAACTGGGCACTACCATGGGATATGACATGAACAGGTTTTCTACCTTCAGAGCTTCCTTTTAAGGCTCTCCATGGTATACTTGGAAGCAGACACAGTGAGCAGCAGGGCATCCAGATCTGCTGCACTGACAGCTGCAGTGAATTGCTTGGTGTCAGCTGCAGAGCTCCAACATACTGATCTGATACCACTCTCCCATGACAGGCTCAGTTTCAGAAGTGCATGATGATGCTAATTAGCCCCTCCATCCTGATACTACCTGAAGTGTGGACATTTGTCCAGGAAGAGTTTGATAAGAGCTCATCTTAAAATCCTAAGGCCAGACAGCATCCTTGTACCACTTGGTCTGAAATTCTGTTCTTTACAGGCCATCCAGCTTCACCACTCTAAGCTCAGACTACTTATTGAATGATCATGGTAACTACTGAAAACAGGTTTTATCTGCAACTTTGAGCCAGTTAGCTTCATAACAATAGGTTTTACATTTGGATTTGGGGACAACATTGTCAGGGAACTGCTTTGCCTTATCCTTGCTCACTGTAGCTGCCCTATGAGGCAGCATTCCTTTTATCTGGAAGGGCTAGTCTGCAAAATGAGCATCTTTTTGAACGCCATGCCTCCAATTATATTTTTCCCTTCCCACCACCCTCTTCGAATTGAACTGAAGTCTGCAGATATGTTTAAATGTGTGCTTTAATCCAAAGTGCATGAGCACTCTGACAAGAGACAGGCTTTGTTAATGAAGACTTTCACACTGACCCAAATCTGAGACAAAGAGTTCGCCATATGCCAAATTTTTATCAAATTTGATGGAAGTAATCTAGAAACAGCAGAAGCAAACCAGGCTGCTGAAACCAAAAATATAACATGTAACCTGTTTCTTATTCATAAGAGGGGGAGGCAGGGAAATTTGGTACTAAAATTATTAACCTGACTGTGTGGCTTCTAATTACAGCTACCTCTAGCTGCAGCAAATGTCTGTGTTTTCATTACAAGCAGAAGCTCCTTCCTCACGGCAGCAGGAAGCTCTGACTGTCATGGTGTCTGTAGGAAGGAAGGAGCTCTGTGAAGTCTGCTCAGTGCTAATTTAATGAGGTGCAGCTCAGGAGCGTGATACAGGCCTTCAATCATACTGAAAGGTGAGAAATTCCCTGCAGGCAAGCTGGAAGAGTTTGGCTCTGACAACAGCTTACTTCCAGCTAGGAGATTAATTTTCTCTGATGGGTTCCATGGAGACAAATGACCTAAAATGAGTAAACATATATTGTTTGTTTGGCAACACATTTATCAATAGCTGTAATTTCCATTGCAAACCAAATGAGAGAAAGACTAGAATCTATCTTCCACCTTGCTCCCCTTTTTCTGTCTGACACTACTCAGTGGTGACAAAATATCTTGCCAAGGGTGGGGAGAGAGAGGTTATAAATTTTCCTCCTGTCATTCTCTTGAAAAGTCAGGTACTGAAAGATTAGAATCCCTCAATAGGGATATTTAAACAGGTGCTTTGGTTAAAGAATGGAGATTGTCCCTTTGCAGCTGCTACGTCTGGGTGTATCTGTTGAACACTAATCTCTCTCCCTCTCTCTGGTCCAGTAGCATCCCTGGATGTAGCCATAGTCTTTTCTTTCCCTTCCCAGCAAGACCTAGTGCTCCACACAACCCACTTCTCCCTGACTAGTTTGACTCTAGTATACATAAAGTAAGCAGCAGTTCTGCATCCATTCTGCTATCCTGGCATATTTGCTGGCCTGTCCCATCAATGGTAGGCAAAATCCACTCAACCTGCAAATATAGTTTCTGAAAATATGGTATGCAATGTTCATCTTTGTCATCAATAGTTGATATCCTGTAGTACTAAATTACTACCCAGGGTCAGAAACATGCAGTCAATATGACAGGACAATGTAAGCTGAGGAGAGGAGCTGATGCACCTCTGACCTTCAAGGGTGAATCTTAGATGACTCCATAAGTCAACTGCCCAAAGCTAAAGTTGGTTCTCAAAGTTTGTTACTCTGTAGAGTGCTGTAGCACATTGAAAGTCACTCCCAAAGCATGCAGCTGTATGTCCTGCTATCTCACTGTGCTGAGAGGGGTTCTCACTTCTTGAAGTATGCTTCAGGTATGCAGTCTTCAGGAGCAGTCTGTTGTTTGATTTTTCCTCCAGTAGCTTGATGTGGGAACTCGTGAAGGGGAAAGGAGAGAACATTGATAATCTGACCTCTCATTTGCAGGGCACAGGAGCATACAGTGACTTAAAAGTATGAGTAGAAAATTAATCAAGCTGAAGTTTAGCATTTTACTTGCTGTGTCTGATTTTTGAGATGCATGGAAAATGCAATTTAGTGTCTGACACTTGAAGAATGATGGAGGTTAAGTGATTTTTGAAAATGTGAGAAGTATGTTCTCTAATCTTTTTAACCTGTTCTGTTTATCTGCTAGTGACATCTCTCTCGAGGAACTTGATCAGCAGCTTCATAGCAAGCATGTAAAACTTAAAGCAGAGGACATTCCTGTCACTAATGTGGTCTGTAACCCTCTCTGGATAGGGAGTTTCTTAACAACATCTTCTGGGAGAACTTTCATTTCGGGAAAAGGTATAGCACATTATTCTGAGTTGCAAAAACAGCAGTAGAGAAAAAAAAGTTAATTGACGTGTTAAAACCTTCTATTGCTCTCAAAAACTTATTTGGTTTCATTACAGCAAATTTTGCACTCACATTAAACAGTTTGAGTAAAGGTCACACCTAGCTTTTTGCCATGGTTTGAGGTCAGGGCAGCCCCCAGAACCGTTACAGATGCTCTCTGTGGACCCCCTGCCCCCACCGAGAAGAGAAGAGAAGAGAAGAGAAGAGAAGAGAAGAGAAGAGAAGAGAAGAGAAGAGAAGAGAAGAGAAGAGAAGAGAAGAGAAGAGAAGAGAAGAGAAGAGAAGAGAAGAGAAGAGAAGAGAAGAGAAGAGAAGAGAAGAGAAGAGAAGAGAAGAGAAGAGAAGAGAAGAGAAGAGAAGAGAAGAGAAGAGAAGAGAAGAGAAGAGAAGAGAAGAGAAGAGAAGAGAAGAGAAGAGAAGAGAAGAGAAGAGAAGAGAAGAGAAGAGAAGAGAAGAGAAGAGAAGAGAAGAGAAGAGAAGAGAAGAGAAGAGAAGAGAAGAGAAGAGAAGAGAAGAGAAGAGAAGAGAAGAGAAGAGAAGAGAAGAGAAGAGAAGGGAAGGGAAGAGAAGAGAAGAGAAGAGAAGAGAGCTTTAATATTACCACCAATAATAGTAGTAATAATGATAATAAAATAGACTATGTGCAAATATATACAAAGTTATTATGGAACCCAACTCCCCCCCGGTGGCAATATGTCACCGTCACCCCCATCTGGGGAGCAGCCCCCAGGGAGGGGGTCCCAGACTGGACTCAGCCACAGCCGGAGACTGGGCACAGGAGATGGATTCTGGAACTCAGTTCAGGCGCACAGGGCTCGTGATCAAAGGCAGGATGGATGAAGTCCTCCTCAGATACCGGCCACTGCAGCAGAAGCAGCCAGCAGCAGAAGACAGAAGAAAGAGAATGGAAGGGGTGATGGATGGGCTGCCCCTCCTGATCCTTCAGCTTTACTGGCTATGAGGGCTGTGGGATGGAACACCCCACTGGTGAATCTTCGGGTCAGTTATTCTGCCCGCTCCTCCCCGCAGGTGCCCCCCTGTGTGTGGGATCCAAGCTCAGCAGTGACCTTGGTCTGCACATCAGTCCCTGGCAGTAACTCTAAACATGAAGTCTTATCACTCTTAAAACCAGACAGTTTACAAAAACGTTGCTAACATCAGACAGAGCAGTTAATTAGAAGAGCTTTAGCTAAAAAGTAAAATCATTGAGCAGAACCAGCTCTATTTTATCCCAAACAAGGACACTGTTTTCTCTTAAACCAAGTTAAACCGATCTAACTGATCTAGATGATCTGACTGATCTAGAACTTCAGTTGAATTTGAATATTCATTTGAATATCCTTTTGGTTCAATATTTTTTAGTCCTTATTCTAGATTTTATAGTTTTAGTCAATATGTCATTTCAGAGAGAGCATGCTTTAGGTGATGTTTCCTCACCTGTCCATTGAATATGCAGATTTGGGTCTGTTGGACACTTCTGCACACCCCCTCTAGCAAGGGAAAGTAATTAAATTTCTCACAGTAATTGAATTAGGCCATGATTCAGTCTTTTAGTCAAACTGCTACCCTATCCATATCTACAGAGCCTCTCAGAACACATTCATGCTGCCTTTTCTTCAGTTTCCTCTTCATTAATAACAATATTGAACATATGCTGAAACATTTCTGTCCTGTATCATATTTCAAAATTATAACAAAAATTTAGAAACTAACGAGTGCAAATACAGAAAATATTCCAACCCTCACCCTGTGGGAATAATTGTCTAGCCGGTGGAATTTTTTCTACTTGAAAAGTAGCCATCTTGCTTTAGGCTCTTTGTACTTTAAATTTACATACACACACATATATATATGTGTGTGTCCCCACGTAAGCTCTATTATTTTGTCTTCTGGGCAGCTTACTATTGATGTTTCTGCAAAGACAATATTAGTCCCTCTACATATAGCTCTGAAATGGAACACTAACATATTCTGTTACGATAGCAGCTTTGTTTCCTCTCTCAAGAATGGTAAAGATTCATTCACCTGAATACAAAAATTCAGTATGTGTTTCATTACTGACATGAAATTTCTCAAGATTTTGTATGAAACTGTTGCTAATCTTCTATAAAAGTCTTGCAAATAAGCAGATACAGAAATTTTTTTTCAGACTCCCCTGATTATGGCATAAGCCTTGGCAGGTGCTGCTCTAAGACTAGACAAAAAAAAAGCTCTGAGTCTTCTTAAAGATATGTACATCAGCAGCATTAAATAATTTCCTGAACAACATAAATGTCTTCAATGATAGTGCTCCCTATAGGAATATAGATCTTCTGAAGAGTGGTGAAGTCCTTTTAGAGAATTTCTGTTCAAAAGCTTAAAACATTTGTGTGATTTCATTTCAGGCTGTATATCACTCATTCTATGCTATTTCTTATAGACTTGTACTGGAAGGTTAATTGTTCCTCTCCAGTGAGTAAGCTGAGGTTTATAAGTAAGGGCCAGATTGACAAAACAACTCAAGGTTTGCTTTTTTTTGAAGCATGCTATTAAAAAAGGAAAGACTGAGGCATGAAATTCTAGAGGATTTCAGTGTATTCTTTACCTGTTCTCCTGAGAATTCATTGAGTCTCAAGATCTTTTATGACTTAGATGTCTGCCATCCACTAAGTTTGTCATACTAGTTGCTTTCCTTTTTTTTTTTTTTTCAAAAACTCACATTATCACCATGTACTATTAAGCTGTGCTATCAAGAGTAACTTCAACAACACGGGCCTTAGGTTTTTTTTCTAATTCTGGTTTTTTTTTGTCATATTGATTGTCATTAGATGGACTTGAAATGTTAGCAAGTGTATACAGCTGTGGTGATGGAAGTGTTCCTCACCTCACTGCCTCTGCACTGCAGCTGCTGTGACCAGCAGCATCCTGGCTTGTATCAGAAATCACATGGCCAGTAGGACTATGGAAGAGATTGTCCTCCTGTACTTAGCACTAGTGAGGCTGCACCTCAAATACTGTGTTCAGTTTTAGATTGCTCATTCCAGGAAAGACATTGAGGTGCTGGGGCATGTCAAAGAAGGGCAATGAAACTGGTGAAATGTCTAGAGCACAAGTCTTATGAGGAGTGTTTGAGGGAACCAAGGTTGTTTAGGTTGGAGAAAAGAAGGCTCAGGGGTCACCTTATTGCTCTCTACAATTACCTGAAAGGAGGTTTTAGTGAGGTGGTGTTAGATGCAGGAAGCGCAAAACTAGCACAAATTACACAAAGCTCGACACTGCCAGCAAATATCTGGTGTCAGGGCAGTCACAGGGGCTGAGTGAAGATTCTGTGGTCTGTGCCCTTGAGGCCCTGGTAGGGAATGTAGAATGCAGTGGAGGCTGCTTGCCCCATTCTCTCACCTAGCTCATGGCAGTTTACTCCCTGCAGGTGCAGGTAAGGAAGTTTTGTGCTAATTGGAGTGAACAATTGTTTGCCCACAACCCCATCCCCACACTTTGCACATCAGTTAAAAAAAAAAAAAAAAAAAAAAAAAAAAGAAAAAAAAAAGAGGGTATAAATATAGTGTCTTTTTGGACCTAGTTTGTGACCAACGGGTTTGTTCTCCTCGCCTCCCCCCCCCACCAACAGGGACACCTCTGGAGAAGATTTGCTGCCTCTGCTTTGCCAAGTGATTTTCCCTGGGAGATTATTACTATTATTGTAATTGCAATTGCTTTTTAGAGCTATATAGCAGATCTACAGCTTATTGTATTTGTCACCGGCAATCATAAAGAACCTGTATGTTGTGTGTAACTGACTGTTTGTGAATCCAGCTGCTTCTGGTGAATGCACCAGACCTAGAGCACCAGGCTGCTCGTGCATCTGGGCTCGGACCTACAGTCACAGTGCTCAGTGGAACCTATCAAGAGACAAATTCAGCCACCCCAGCCCCTCTAATACCTGAGGACTGGCTGGAAAGCAAGGGGATTTGTCTCTTACCAAATCTGTCTCTCTCTTACCCCTTCACCTATCTCTTTTCCTTCACAGAACAGGTGGAGACTAGTCTCTTCTCCCAAGTAACAACTAATAGAACAAGAGGAAACGGCCTCAAGTGGCACCAGAGAAAGCTTATATTAGACATTACAAGAACCTTCCTCACTGAAAGGGTTGTTAAGCATTGGAAGAGGCTGCCCAGAGAAGTGGTAGAGTCACCAACCCTGGAGGTATTTGAAAGCTGTGTAGATGTGGTTCTTATGAACAGATTTAGTGCTGGACTTTAGTGTTGGGTTAATGTTTGGACTTGATGATCTTAAAGGTCTTTTTTAACCCAAACAATTCTACAGCAGGGTTTTACTAAACTTCTCAGTAATAGAGGTAATTTGGAGATTGTGTTTATATTTCACCCATTTTTTTTTTTCTCTCCATACTTATTCCCTAATATCCTTATTGCTAATGCCAAAACTCTAGGACTTCTTGTAGTCTTCCTGACCAAGAAAGCCTCAGTCCCTGTGTGGGTCCCTGTGTGTGCTCACAGGTGGGATGGCAGCTGCTGCTCTCCGAGGGCTATCCACTCCCTGTTGTTCCACTGTCCAAGGTGCTGAGTCAGGCGCTGCTTTACGGGTCAGGACCCGAAATGGGTCAAATCCTCATGCCGTTTGCCTCGGGTTTGGGAGTCCTCTGCCTTACCCTGTCTTAACATCATCCATGGATATTTAAGATGCTGAAAGAATTATATCAAGTCTTCAAAAAGTGTCTGCAGTGTTCTGTAGCATGAGCTTTGCTGAGGGCTGAAACAGCTGAATTTGAGCTTCACTGCTGCAGGTAATTGAAACTAATGGGTTTCTGAACCTGTTTCTGAAGAGTTTTCTCATTGCTAGGGTAAGCAAGATAAGGTGTGGACGTTCCTTTTAAAATAACTGCATTTTTATGGTCTTCAGCGCAGATGAAGCCCTGCCATGTGAAATAGTATGTGAGTTTCAAAGCGGATTATAAAAACGAAGTAGAGGATTTCAGAGAGAATGTCAATACAAATGATAACTAGCCCCTTTAATACTTTCTGCTTGGCATTTCTTCATATCCCAAACCCTTGTCCTTTGAAAACTTGAACAGGAAAGAGTTATTCAACATCAAATCGATCCAAAAGAAAATTTTGGCTATTTTAATGGAAATATCTTTCTTCAGGGCATCTGAGTTTATCTGAAATCCAGAGATGCCTTATGGAAGAAGCAAAAATGTTTCATGAAAAGATATGTTTCATATCTCTTGAGTGGATTGAGCACCTTGGCCAAAGTTATATAATGAGGCATGCTAAAGAGGTTCTACCCTGAGGAAGTTTTAAAGATGCTCCTTTTGACAGGGAATAAATCAAGGCTAGATCCTGAATCAATTACCTTGGATTTCTTTGTTTGCCATCCAGCTATACAGTTAGCAGGACTCTGCAGAGGTTGAGCAAACCTCTCTAGTGTCTGTGACTTGATTCTGATCCAAGGGAAGAAAGTACAATACATATCATATTAAAAATGACTTAATGTAAGTGTTGTGGATTTGTCACTTCTGGTGTCAGCCTACAGATTTAGCCAGGCATCTAGCATCAGTCGGTAGGAATTTGCTGTAGCATATACCTATATATTTTAATGACAAATTAGGGAATATAGCCAAACTGCTTTTCCTCTTCCCTGAATATCATGCATAGAGAGGGTGGGGAAATATCCTTTTATTCTTCCAGTCAAACAGTTTTGATTTTACAGTTGAAACTGCATCACATATCTTGTGCCAACACATGCCATGCTAATATGATTTAGCAAGCACACAATGCTAAGAAAGAAAAACACAATTCAGAAGAGAATAAGCTCCTTTGTAGTTTCCGCAAAAGAAGTTGCAAAGCACAGTTTTCCAAAATGAAAATAAAAGTTATTTAGTTTTGTTCCTTCAAACAACAAATTACTGGACAGGGAGATGGTTGCACAATAGGATTCCCCTTTGCTTCTGTAGATGGAAGAGCAGCAAATCGAGGTGACAGAAATGTGGTGAGGAAAATGGTGAGTCAACAGATGACTATCTTTCCTACTGATTCATTTACATCAGGGTAATCTCATAGTTCTCTGTTGTTGGGTGGGGTTACATCACACAATAGTGGCTTGGGATGTGTTCACTGCTTTCCTCTGCAAGAAAGATGGGGAATTGCCTCAGATGTACAATAGTGTAAGAGAGAATTTCCTGTGGAAACTGCATGGCCCTTCTTAGCTGGCTTCTAGACCTGAGTACCTCAAAGAAAGGCACGCAATTTGCATAGTGTTTCATACACTATACTTCAAGGGAAAATGCTTTAGCCTAATTTTATGTGGTGGGTCATTTTCTTAAGTAAAGAATGAAAAGAAGATCTGGTGTACCTTTATTAATCCTAGTGTTAGAAAGACTCTCTTTTCAGTGATAGGGCTTGAACCAAGGCCATTAGAGTCCTGAAGAGTTGTTATGCTGGGGCACTGGGAGACCTTTGAGGTGTAAACAGTGACCTATTTGAGCTTTCTTGCAGTAGGAAGCTACATGGGTTAACCAGGATTTATATTTTGGATTGTTTTTATCTTTTTTTTGCTGTTGCTTTTAATTATCTTTAAAACAGTTGGGACCATCTGGTCACTGAGGTCTTGTTGCAAGTGAGAGCAGTGTCTGTTAAATACCCACACATCCTACATGCACAGTACAAATGGTACACAACTGTTGGGGAACATTTAATCTACCTCATCTCTGGTGCCCAGCTAATACTGCTTGTTGTCTTCTAGTACATTATGGACTCTTTTTCTATTACAGTACTTTAAAATCGATGTATCCAGATGGCCCAGAACAGTAGGAGTCAGCCTTATGGAGACTTTGTGAGAGTAGGAGCAGGAGAGTTAACTGTACACATGCCCAAAAAACCAACAGCCAAGAAGTTGTTTCCTGAGATATTTTTCTTTCCATGGGAGAGTGGATCCAGTGACCTATTAAGGGCAATGCTGCCTTCATGAAAGGACATAAGGGTCAGAAAAGGGTGGATGCTTTTTAGGCAGGCTGTGTTCGCTTCTAGCCACAGCCTGCTAACCAAGTGTTCATAGTGTACCAGAACACTTCACTTGCAGGTCTGAAATATGCCTTCATTTCTGATATGATGCTGTGACTTTAGCTGAACATTCAGCACTCCCTAGACAGACCTATAGACTTCTGTGAAGATAGTCTCCCTGCCTGAGTTTGCCCTTTAAAGAGAAACCTTCTTCACTGGTTCCGCAACTGCAAAGGGGAAAAAGGGCAGGAAATTACTGTCCTCTTTTTTCTTTTTTTTTTATAGTATTGCCTGTGTCCATTTCAATCGCTAAACCTAAATGTGTTAATGTTTTAGACTAATTAAAGTGTCTGTAGAACTTGTTCAATGTGTGTACCTGAATGCTTACCTCCCATCAATGTGTATGTGAGACTAAATCTTGGCTAAATCTCAGCATTTTCAGCAAACTGTTAAGCATATTTTATAATCTTTAAAGGACTGTTAGAAAAATCACCATACTGCAGAAATGCTAGCTTATTACACACATGTCAGGTTGTAGTTGACCTTCCAATTCTTTCCTGAGTTATGGATTGGACGTTTGGTACACAGCAACAGGGACTCTCTGAATGGCATGTCTAAATTGATGACTGCCTGGCAGCCTGCTGTAGTCTCTGTTCTGGAAAAATTACCAACTGTTCTGCTCTGCTGACATGGAAAATACATCCTTTCATCTTTAACAGCTACAAACTGGAGCTGTCCTGGTGTCAGGGAGGTTCAGACTAAAGTGCTGGTGGCAGGACAGAGTTGATAGCAGTGGCAACCATCTTACCATCTGTCATTTCTGATGTAAACCCTCTCAGTTTAATGTCACATCTGTGTGATGCTAAACTCCACGACTAAAGGGCAGAACTGAGATTGACTCCATTTTACGCATGTGAAAGGTGATTTCAAAGCTCTTTCCTAGTGCAAAGACCAAGTGGCACACAGGCATTCAGTAGAGCTGGTAGTAAAGCTGGTCCACCAATAGAGCTTTCATCCCTAGAAAGCTCAAACATTTCAAAATTAGCTTCTTTGGTCCACAGACAGAAATGTACTGAAAGAAAACACCTTCTGGAAGTCTTCAAGTCAGAGATGTTGAATTCTTTTGATCAGAAATTACACCTTTCATTCTGACAAAAGAAAATGAAAGGGATGACACTTTAAATCTTCCCAAATACAAGACTGAAAAACTGTACTTCTGAAGATCTTCTGAAGATCTATTCTAATGTATAATAAAAATAAAATATAATTCTAATTTGAAGCTGCTGCTTATATTCAGGCTTCCCGCTAAATTTCATGTGTTAAAAGTCTCCAAGTTCCTTATGTTTTTTTCATATCACATGTGAAAATTCAGGAGAGGAAAAAAAAAAAAAAAAAAAAAAGGCTGTTGCCAGGAAGAAGCAGAAAGACTTTGCTGTTGGCAGAGTGTTTTGGTGGTTTATACTCTGTGAAGTAGATTGAGGGGACAGGGCAATTTCTTTTGGCATGTGTTGTAATGATGATTATAGTGAGCCAACTAGAGATTCACTGTGGAGTAAGTTCCTGGTTAACCGTATTTTCACAATATTGTTTCTACCTTCATTTCTCTGGAATTGCCACACATTTAGTATAGGTGCCCATGTCATGTCAGGAAAAGTGGTTAGATGATTCATGGGGTTTATCCATCCTTCTGTTCTGGGCTAAAGTGTGATTTTAAGAGTTCACAGGAGCCCCAGAGATAGAATACCAATAACAAACTGAAGATTATCTGATGTTCTTGAAAATGCCTGCATCATTAACAAAGAAAGACAGCTCTTTTCCTGGAATGAGGTAGAAAACTGTCAGATCCTGTGGTGTATGCCTGAGTAAGCTGTGGAAGATCACAGGAAAGTAAAATGATATAAAGGTGAAAATCTGACCTTTGCATCCTTGAGAGGCTGAGCTGATCAGTGTGTTGCAGCTTGCTATTGTAGGAAGAAACACCACTGCTGTCTTCATTCTCCACACTAGAAAACTTGCAGGCAAGAATAGCAATGGCTGATAAGAGTTGGCTGATAAAGAGCTGGCTGATCTTATCTGTTAGCTCTGCTACAATATTATGCATTCATAATCCAAGCTAGTATAGAAAAATCTCACTAATACAGTTTAAAATGCTGTATGGAAAATCATGTGTGTGGGGGAAAGATCTGATGAGCTGTCAGAGTCCAGAGGCTTTTCCCAGGAGAGCTGTGCTGTTTATAGAGGGTATTTATTCCTCTCTTTTTGCCGGTAGGTGCATGCTGTTGATAGCTATTTCTTCCTCAGTCTTAGGCTTTTCTTGGATTTTGGTTTGGGTTTCTTTTTTTGTACATAATCCATCTACTTACATGCTCTTTTTTAATTGGTTCCTAGTTGTTCAGTTTTTCTATTCTGCTTCTAAAACTGTTCTTACCTGACCAATGGTAGCTTACACTTCTGTAGCAACCATGCAATGTACATTCCAATTTGTTTACACATACCCCTCCACATTCACCTACTCTTATGTGAGATTTTCCTTCCACAAGAGTTCCCATCTACGCAACGGGGCTTTATGCTTTTTTTTGGTGCAAATTTTCCTCCAATGTGTCCTGCCCGTGTGTGTGTGTCTCCTGCATGTCCCCCTCACTCTGAATCATGATAAGAAATCCCAGATTTACTGGGTGATAGAACAAATCTGAGGCAAGGGAGGAAAAAAGTCCCATGTGATCATTGTCAACATTGCTGTCTAACAGGACAATTTCTGTGATCTAGTCAAGCAAGCTTAGTATGTTTCTTCTACATCAACTTGATTGAGTCTCATTATTTCTGCTTACAAAAATCTCCCAAACAAGAAAATAAGAGCATCTTCTGTGTTTGTACAATCGATTTGCAATTTTATTACACCCACTCTTTTTTTTTTTTTTTTTCCCCCAGTATTGGCTGCAATGCAGCTTGCATAACGGCAGAATGAATGTCTTGCAAAAGTTTAGATGCACATCATAATTGCTTTCTGAACCACAGCAGATCTTCAATGTTATCAAATCCCTCTTCTTGTATGCTGGCAACATGCCAAATAAAAGGACTAATCCATTGGCAAAATGACATTGCATTGAGAGAACTGTCGATGAAAGTGTTTTGCAGAACACAGAAGTGAGTACTTTGTGCTTTCTGCTCAGCCCAACTTGGACTGCATCCATGCAACAAAGCCAGTCCAAAGATTTGAGGAATAGTGAGGTCTGAAATGTTGGCACCTTTATGCCTGGAAGCTTGGCTGGGGAAACCTCAGCCTTTGAAACTGGACAGGAGTCTGGTTGGATGAACGATTTGAGTTCATTCAGGACAAACAGAATATTTGCTTCATTAATCGCTAATGAGACTTCTAAAGTATCCCTGATCATTGCTGTGACCCAGGATAAACATTTGGTAACCTTGAAGCTATTAACATTTGAGGAAACAGTGGGTAACAAGTGATGTGGCTGTGCTCAGGGCTGTGTGGTTCCCGTCAGGCTTTGATGCCTGAAGAGGGGATGCACAACACCTAACAAACAGAAACTCTTCACTGAGAGTGGTGGGTTGAACAGCAATTCATTCCCTGAGGAAGAGAGCTACAGTTCTTTGAAAATCACATGGAAAAGGAGACTAACCAGGAGCTTGGGGTGCAAGAACTAGGTTCAGTAACTCAGAGGATCAGACATCTGTGTTGCTGTGGATAACATGCTTAGCCTACCTATTCTGTTAGATCATGCTTCGCTTTTCTGTCTGTCTTATGGCCTGGGAAAGGCAGGAACTACCACAACTTCATGTGGCCACTTAAAATGTTTCTGCTGGGCTATGTAAAGACTGATGGTGTTGCTGGCACAGGAAAGATGAATTGAGGTTTGTCCCAGCACCTCGGCCCATCTGACTTCCTTATGCTCACTTGCCAACAGGCAGGGACCTATGGCCTCAAAGTTGTCAAGAAATTCCTTCACTCACAGATCCTAGGAAGATCAATAGCCTCAGCGTGAAGAGATTACGGCACGTTGGAAGAAGAAAAACCCTGCTAGTGAGTCAGGGACAGATGGGAGTGGGGGAGGAGGAAATCCAAGTTACAAAGTATAGTGAGAGGGTGGCATCAAGTTGCTCAGAAGGTTGTTTCTGCATATTACTATTACAAATTGCAAATGCTAATGGGGCTGGAGAGCATTGCTTTTGGTACTAATATGGCTGGGTTTGAACACTTAAGCCCATGGAAAGTGTCTCAGAATGTGATTACAGAGCAGGGCCTTGTGAAACCAACTTAAACTGCTCAGAGGAGCCTGCTGGTTGACTCAAAGTTGCTGATTTTAGCATATCTTTATTGCAGTAAATAGCCTTACATGTTTCCAGCTTTTCAGTTAACAATAGTGCACAAAAAATTCTTTTCATGAACCTATGGCTAAGTTCAACAGAACATTGTTAAAACAACAACTGTTTGAACAACTCTAACGTTGTCAAAATCTTAACTTCAGCTGGGCTGGAAGGGCATGAGTCCAAAGCAGTTAAGAATTCTGTCATGCAGCTCTGGGCCCAGGAGATTGAACTCCTCATTGATTGATTGATCATTGTATTACTGATAGAGCAAAAGATGACTGAGCTGAGTTCATGCTTCCCTGTTGAATCTTGAAGGATTATTCTGTTTGCTGTTCTTACAGCTATCTTCTTTGAATGCACTTTTTCTGCTGTAGTGTGAAGAGTTATCGACAGACTTCATGGCAAAAGCCACATATCAATTGCACATGGCAGAGACCCACTTAAAGAGAAACTAATTAAAGACTACTTAAAGAGTAGCCAGTGTATAATAGCCATAGTAGTCAAAGTTTTGTGGTGATGAAGAAATTATTCTGGAAGGGAGGTACATGCACTGCATGTTATATGTGATGGAACCAGGGAATGTTGTAATTATTTCTTTTTCTGATCAGACTGCTAAAGCTTTTATCTGTGAGACATGTAATAAAACAGCTTTTCTTAAGTTTCCTTTGTGTTATCTTGACAGCATAACATCACTGATGATAAATGGAAGCAAAGTGGCATTTGCATTAGTAAGAGATTTAATTAAATGTGTTCTGATTTCTGAAGACAGTACCTTAAATTACTTTGTGTACTGGTTTGGGGGGGTGGCTGGGA
>NW_008626384.1:0-1154 GCF_000691845.1 Merops nubicus
GGGGGGATGCGCCGGAGGACGGGGTGTTGTCAATGAGGGTCACGCCAGATTTGGGAGTGCTTCCTCACGCCGCATCCTCCCTCCTGGCTCTGCCTCACGCTCCTTCTCTCCAGCATCTACAATTTTTCTAATAGTCTTGCTGGAGCTAATTACAGCAGGGTGACTTCCATCCAGGGCCAGCCGCGCAGCCGCTCAGCCCCTGCTCGCTCTGACAGGATTAATCACAGCGCGCCGCCGCGGCATCGCTGGGAAAGGAGCTGCCTCGCCATGGCATGGGGCAGGGCTGCTCCCCTTTGCTCGGCTCCTTCACCCCCACACGTGTGGGGACAGCCAGGCACCAGGGAGGACCAAGAGGGAGGCCTAGAGATGCCTGGGTGCCAGCTGAGCACCCCTGGGTGCAGAGGGATGGGTGCCAGCTGGGGGGCAGAGCATCCCCTGCTGTGCCCTTGTCCTGCCCAGCTGCCCCAGGGTGACAGCAGGGTGTCCTGGGGACATTGCCACACACTGTGCCTGAGCTCAGCTGGGCACCTCTCACCTTGGCTGGAGAGCAGGATCACCCAGCACCCAGCTCTGCACCTGCTTGGGCAAACCCTGGCCCATAGATAGAGTAGGATGAGCCCTGGGGAAGTTTCAGGCAGCTCCACAGTCCTGCCCTGTCTCCAGGAGCCTCACCAGCAACCCCAGTGCTGTGCTTCCCCACATAGCTGTGGGCCATCCTCCCTCCCCAGCCAGGAATCCTCCCTGTCGCCTTGTTCATCCCCATTAGTCACACGTCCCCTCCCACCAGCTCTCCCCTTCTCTGGGCCATCCCAATTTAGCTCCTGTTGTCATTCCAAATGTCCAGGCTGACTCCTGCCACCAAGCTGGCCCCACGACATCAGCTCTGGGGAGCGTGAAGTGGCCTCACAGCCTCCCTTCTCCGAGTGATGTGGGGACACTGCCCTGTGCACCCAGGATCTGTCTGTGCTGCGGCCAGACCCTTCCTGGATGCCCATCTGAGCCCTACTGGGACCAGCACCGGATCCAGTGCTACTGCTGCCCCATGGGGCCTCCAGCCAGTGCAGGGTAGCACCCCTGGGGGACTGGCATCATCTGGGCTGCTGGGGAGTCCCCACCACCCCACTGCTCGTGGGGCAGGGCTCTGGTTCCTGCTG
>NW_008626384.1:1185-6928 GCF_000691845.1 Merops nubicus
TGGCCAAGGAGGTGACTGCAGAGGGACCCTGTGTTGCAGGTGCACCGTGCAGGGCTTGGAGCAATGGCTGTGCAGGCAAGGCAGGGCATGACTATGAGGAAAGCACAGATGAGCCCAAATGGTGACCTCCACAGGGAGATGGCTGCATTTCTGCCTTGGGCTACTGGTGACTGAACAGGGCAGGGGGATCCAAAGTGCCTGGCAAAGGGCACTGGAGAAAACCTAGCCCAGCAGGAACGGGAGAGCTGCCAGAAATACTAGCCCACAACTGTTTTTTCTTGCTTCAGCCAGTGCCCCGAGGAGCCAGACCTCAGCAGCTGGCAGCAGAGGCACATGCCCTTCCCTGAGGAACAGCTGAAACAACCCAAAATATCCCACTGCATGCAGTTGGATCCAAAAGGAACATGACAATCAGGGCCGTGATGAAGGAAATACTGTCTGAACCTTTATTGGAACCCTTTTTCTAAAGAGGCTAACAACTCAAATACCCCAGGAAGACTAAAGGATACAGTAAGTGTTCTGATGGAGAGCAAAGGGAGTTTTACAACAAAGTCAAATGAGCAGACACATCAGTGTCTTTTGGTAAGGAATCGACCAACAGGCAAGAAAACAGAGATACTGTTTCCCTCGTGGCTTTTCTCACATCTTGGCTTTTGTTCCAGATCTTCTCATTCCCTGGGTTTGGAAGGTGGAGAGCTGCCTCCAGGCTGGTGAGGTTCAGGGTCTTGTTCTCTAGGCAATAGCCCAAAAGTTGGGATGATTGACCACGAAGCTGTTGCTACAACAGCAGATGTACCAGTGCTTTGGAGACCCTCCCGGTCATGTGCAAACTTCCAGGTAGCAGCAAAAGTCAGGAGAACTACTCATTCTCTGGAAAAGAGGTAATAAAACCCCACCAGCCACTAAAGGGCAAAGCCTTCACTTAAGCACCTGAACTTGTCCCTTTCTTAGACAAAAACCCCAGCCAGCTCTGTGGGAACAGCCCACACCAGAGCCACGTCCAGCCTCCACCAGCCTGGGCAGCTCTGCCCGTGAGCACCAACACCTCCTGCTCGGGTGAAGAGAACAGTGGCTGCAATGCTGGTGGAAGGACAGGGGCAGGTCATGGTTTTTAGCACATCTGCTTTTTTTCAAGGGGATGGGGATGCCTGCAGCGAGCTCTGGTTTGTGTCGGAGGTGACAAGAGAGACCTCCCCAGTCCTGTGCTGGCCACCTTTCCCAAGCTCACATCTGGGCAAAGCTACTGATTCTGGCACAAAGCTCATGGAATGGGGCAAAGTAGGACATAGTATGAGGATGAGGGTCTCAGGACCATAGAAGCTGGTCCAGGAAGATAGAGAATTTCCCCCTGCCTTGCTCCTCTTCATCCAAATGAGGTTCCTCCCTCGATCACTGGTGGCTGAGCTCCAGATAAGCCTAATTTTTCTGCCAGATGCCTCTGTGCCAACAGCTGATGGTCTCAGTAATTCACATCTCTGTTAACCTCTTTCCAGTGTATATGGCAACACCTCAAAGGCTGCTACCTTTGTGGACCCAACAGTAAGACCCAAATAGGTTTTCTAAAGTAATGGTTAATAAATAGAATAAATAAATATTAAACAGTGGCTAAGTCCTCTCAGTCTGATCAATACACATACAATGCATAGCAAAATAACAGTGATTGGCTGTTGCAGACAAGTTTGGTACAAATTCAGTCCCCCAAAACAACAGAAACATTGAGGAAAGTTGCAGTCAACTTAAAGCAAAGCTCAACCAAGTGCTGTAACCCGTGAAGAAAAGAGCAAACACAACAGTGCTTTGAAACGTCCCTTATCTTTGCTTTCCAGCACACCTGCAGAGATTGTGCCAGGTTTTCTGGTGCCTGGCCCCAGTGCTGGGGCAGGGAGAGGTGGGATGAGCCTCACTCGATGTGACAAACCCAGAACCAAGGTGGGTCCAGGGAGTGGGGAGAGCTGGCGGCATGACTCTGGGGCCAGGGGGACATTTGGGAGTGGGTGCTGTGACGTGTGACCTGCTGCGGAGAGGCGACTTGGGGTGGAAACCAAATCACGTGTGGGAAAGAGCCTCTCGGGTTGAGGAAAGCAAAATCCTGAGATAGGGCCTCCAAAAAATGGCCGAGATCATTTTCTGAAGCCTTGAGGCTGCAGCTGGCCCTGGACATCCCTTGTGTGGGTGACCACAGGTGAACAGCGATTCAGCAACACCAAAATGACCCAGCTGCCTTTCCACCAGGTGAGTCCTGCTCTTTGCAGAGTGCCAGCAGCAACGGGAGATGCCAGATGTGGAGCAAAAAACCGTGAAAGCAATGAACGAGTGAAACGTTCAAATAAAAATGCTCTGGCAAAAGGCACAGAGACAGAAAAGCGCAGAGTGGAAAACCCAGTTATCCACTGCAGGGGAGGGTGATGCTCCAGGTTGTACAAAAAAACCCCCCAACCCTTAATAAGTTAAAAAATAAATACTACCACTGAGGGAAACTCACCTAGATGCACACGTGCACATATAGACGCACATATACGTGCGCACACAGGGAGGCTTGGCTAGCTCCTGTCACCAGAGGACGGATTTTGCAAGCCTCCCCAGCACGGCTCACTCTCACACGGCCTCATTTCTTTAGTTTTTTCCATGGGCGGGTCACTGCGTGGCGATAAACAGGGCAGGGGAGTCCTAGCGACGGCATCCTCCCAGGGCCACGGCGGTGCCTGCGCAGGGAGCTGGGTTTCGGGCTGTGCTGCGGAGCCAAGGGAAACAGCGGCACTGGCCAGCTGGCACCCGCCCGGGCCAGGCTTCCCCTGGCAGCCCTGCAAACACCCGGCGGGCCCCGGAGCAGCCCCTCCAGCAGGACCCGTTGCTGCGGCAGCATCCGCCACGCTGGTGTGCAGATCTAAGGAAAAACCTTAGGTTTTTACATGGAAAGGATCAAACATCTCTGCCCTGCCTCCCTCCGTGCATCACACTCTCTGCCCTGCCCTGGAGAGCGGGACTGTCACTCCTCCAGCCACCTCACCGAGAGGGCTCGGTGCTGCAAACCTTCACACGAGAACAGCGGCACGGATACATTCAAACAAACAAACAGGTCCCAAAATAACTTAGTTAAAAAAAATAATAAAAATAGAATAAATAAATACCAGTAACAGCGACCACCTGCATCCATTCTGACATACAATTAAAAATAGAATAATCGTAATAAATAAATAAATAAATAATTTAAGGGGTTTACTCCAACACAAGCCTGCTGGGGAAACCCCAGGGGCGTGTGGCTGTCACGGGCTCTACAAGCAGAGGCAGTCCCTGTAGCACGGATCAGCCGGGTGGGAACGGGAGCTGCCACCAGCCCCACACCACCCTCAGAGCCATCTCCTGTCCCAGGGTCAGTGGGTGCTGCTGACCCCGATGAGGTGCTTCGATCATCCGTCCCCAGCCACGAGGAAGTCAAGTCAGTGTTGTTTGGTATTTACACAAGTTGCACGAAGCCCCTCTTCTTTTCTTCCCTAGTTTTTGACCTCCCATCTCGCTGCTCCCTTTCTACAGATGCATGTGTGCTTAGGGGGTGTAGAGGGGCACGAGGCTACTCTTCAAATGCTGGTTATCTGGAGTTTGGGGTCTCATCACTGCCTTTTGGTCTCTGCAGGGAGTGGAAGCATGGGGTGTTTCAGCATCAAACTGGGAGAGACTCTTTGGGGAAGGACTGTGAGGTTTCCAGTCCTTTACGGGAAGGGAGTTCACTGCAGAAGACATCCAAAGGGTCACTGCCCAGGCAGGAAGGCAGTGACACCCCACTGCAAGAGTACCTCACCTTTGATCCCTCAGCAAGAGCCCTGGAGCGTTTGCTCAGCCCTACCAGGAACGCTTTCCTCTGTGCTCTACAAAGTGGCCTCCCAGGAGATGGACACAGGTCCCCACTGAGTCACTGCCCATACCAGTGCTCTTGGCCTCGGCCACCCTCATCCTCCAGCTGCCTGCAGAGAGCAAGGTGGGGGATCAGGGACTGGGAAAAGGGAGGGCCTTGGGGGTTGAAGGCACAGGACAAGGGGAACCAGCAGTAGGAAGGATACTGGGAAAAAGGGATTCCTGGCATGGAACTTCCTCTCGTACCACCCAGGTGGAGACACCCCCCCCACTGCTGTCCTTTCCTATAGATACCAGGTTTATAGGCTTGCTGAGGTGATCGTGCAGCCCCCCCAGGACACCACACACCACTTGGCCTTCCTCCACTTGCTGCTTTGCCCCTTCAGGACTAGGGGGCTGCAGGTAAGTCTTAGTTTGGGTGGGGTTGCATTTCTTTCTACCCCCTCTCCTCCACCAGCAGATGCTGGCTCCACAGCCCTCTTCTGTGACACTTCAACGACACACCTCCTTGACTCATGAAGCCCAAACTTGTTAATAATCATGCAGGATGGAAGGGGAGGGGATGGAAAAAGGGAGGGAGGGAAGTCTGAAGCCTAAATTAGCGTCTCTAAGCACTCAGGTGTTGTAAGAGAAAAACTCCTCAGCACCGGCTCAGCCTGTGCTGGGAGAAGCCTTTGTTACCCTGCAAAACAGAGTCATTGCGCAGGCAGCTGGGCTGGCAGGGAGACAAAACCCCAGGGCCCAGGGCTGCCCAGGCAGGCAGGAAAAACAGGCAACTCGTGGGGGGTCTCCCCGTGCCCCTGGCACTGCCCCGTCCTCCCAGCAACAAACCGGGGCACGAGAGCATCCTGCTGCAGGGGCTGTGACCCTCCCTCCAGGGAGCCCCAGATCCTCCTGGCACTGCTAGAACTTGCTGCCTGCTCTGGGGAAGGGGAATTGGGGTCCCCTGGCCCATGCAATGCCCTTTCAACCACAGCTTGGCTGTCTCCATACCTCCTCACGGTCCCTCCAGCATCATGCTCCAGTTAGAAAATCCAAACCCCCAGCTGCCAGAGGGTTCCTCCAAGGAGGGAGCCCCACGGCCCACCCCCTGGCCCAGCCCTCGGAGCACAGCCTGGCCCCAGCTCCCTTCTCCCTTGACTCCCCAGCCCCATGTCTGCTTTAGACCTCAGTGGTTTGTTTGCAAGCGAGCCGCAGTGCTGGGGGTGGGTAAAACAACCCTGTGACAGATGATGCACCTGGGAGGAAAGGGCAGGAGAAAGCATGAATGGTCATTTTTTTCCCCAGGAGTTACGTCAGGAGGGATTTCTAGCCTTCTATTTATGGAGGGAGTGGCTGACGGGCAATAAGTAAATATTTTCTCATAGAAGAGGCCTGCTGCAGAGTGGGTAGAAGCTC
Organism: Merops nubicus; assembly: GCF_000691845.1. Classification (NCBI taxonomy): domain Eukaryota; kingdom Metazoa; phylum Chordata; class Aves; order Coraciiformes; family Meropidae; genus Merops; species Merops nubicus. The sequence continues at coordinate 6,433 of NW_008626384.1, forward strand.
TGGAGGAGAAACCCATGGGACCTGGTATTTTGCCTTGGTCACCTCTCCTCATCATCAAAGCTTCCCTGTAAATCCCTCCTGAACTGGATCTCTCCCTCCAAAAGAAGTGAATTTTCTGGTTGCTGGTTTGGCAGAAGGGCAAGGAGCTGAATCCTTTCCTTGGGAGCAGCTGACCGTGCCTGGGTGGGCGGCAACGATGGGGAGACGGGGCAGGTCTGTGGGGCCAGACCCTCTGCAAAGCACCGACCCTTCTTCCAGCCCTGGCCTGGGCAGCGGGACCTGATCCACCTGCTCCATGAAGGGGCTGCGCCGGGCGCTCGAGGGCTCTCGCTGCGATGCGGGGAAGGGGCTCCTGCCACCTCAGTGCCGGGGGGAGCGCTGCCCATGGCCAGGTAGGTGGGAAGGAAGCAGAGAACGCCAGGAATTCGGAGGTGGCCATCGTGGCACTCTCTAGCGACGCAGGCTGTCGGAGCTGCCTCCCGAGTCAGAGCTCCTG
>NW_008626384.1:7023-13640 GCF_000691845.1 Merops nubicus
CCGCGGGGGGCGGCTAAGGCTGCTGTACCAGGAGGAGTAGCTGCCGGCGCTGCTGGAGGACGAGGGGCTGGGTCGGTAGTAGGGGATGGGGCGTTTGCGGGCACTGGGGAGACACAGAGACAACACAAGGATGAATTTGCTGCCAAAACCTCCAAAAAGCACCGTTCACTCTGCACGACACTCCCCAAAAACGTGACTGTGTGTGTTTAAAAGAAAAAAAGGAAGAGGCCAGGCAGCTGGCAGGTCTTGGGATTCAAACCACCCACCCCCACGGCCCTGGGGAATGTCCTAAGCACCAAGTCTGACTCTGGGCTCTGCTCGATGGTGTTCCGAAGAGCCCTCAGTGTGAAGTACAGAGTCAATATTTGACTCTCCACAGTGTGGGACAGCTACCACAGGAGAGGGTGAAACAAAAAGCCTGTGGGAGGGTGCTCCTGGTACCTGATGGGCGAGTCCCTGCTCTGACTTTATCTCCCTTTTTTCTTCAGCTGTTGTAAATGAGACCATGCACCCCCATCCTCCTTCTCCCTTCAAGCTCTAGGAACTGTGGGTGGTCCTGCTGACCAGGCCCAGGGAAACGAGTCTCCTCCTGGAGAAACCTCTGCTGGCAAGGGCTGGGACCCAAGGCCAGCCCCTGGGGAGTGCCAGCTGAGCCCATCTCCAGAGGTTGGGACAGCATCTCCGTACCTTGTGATGCGCCGAGCTTCCAGGTGGCTGGGAGAGTCTCTCCTGCGCTTCCTCAGGGGCGAGTAGGACCTGCGGCGCCGGGCCCGCTCCCGGCGCGACTCCTCGCTGGACCCGTGCTTGTGCTCTCGCTCACGGTCCCTGGGGAAGGCACAGGGTGGAAGCTGTCACTGCCCGGCCTTTGTGGGGTGAGGTTTTGACGTGGAGGCACAGAGGATGCTCGGCTTCAAAGGGACCACTCTAAGAAAAGTGCTCTGGTGGCATCAGCCCTGTGCACACTCGCTTAGCTGGACCGACTGACACTCATCTGGCTGGGCAGACAGACAGCCGCTAATTGTGTCTCAGGGTTTCAGCAGTATCTCCCGGTGGCCCTGCCTGCCTGAATGCCATGTAGCTGTGCCTGTGGATGCACTTCGTACTTTCCTTTACTAAAAGGGCTCTTGCTGGCTGCTCTGCAGGAGAAGGCTGCCAGCAGCCCCCGTGTGAGCGGGGGTCCGGTGCACCCACGGGGCTGAGCGGCTCAGCACCGCTCGCCAGGAGGAGTGCCCGCGTTGCTATGGGTTTACTCCTTTGTTACATTCCCCTACACGCCAGCACAAGCCCTTCCCCGGAGCGCAGCTGACTTCATCCACCCTGCCCCAGCCATCTGCAGAGCAACGTGTTCCAGGTCAAGGGCCCGATCTTGCACGCAGGAAATGTTCTCCTCACTGGAGTCAGACCCTGGGAATGTAACATTTTAAGAGTAAAATGTTCACAGCAGCAGAGATGTTACTGGGAAGACTTGCCCAAAGGCTTCAGCCTGGAGAAGGCAAGACTCTGCGGGGACCTTAGAACTGCCTTCCAATACCTGAAAGGAACCTCCAGGAAGGCTGGAGAGGGACTTGTCACAAGAGCGCCCAGCGACAGGACAAGGGGTTTAAATGGTTTAAAACTGAAGGAGAGTAGGTTTAGACTAAATCTTAGGAGGTTCTTCAGTACGAGGGTGACCAGACTCGGACTAGATTGCCCAGAGAAGTTGTGGATGCCTGGAGGTGCTTCAGACCAGGTTGGATGAGGCCTTGAGCAGCCTAGTCTAGCTGAGAGGCTTCCCTGCCCATGGCAGAAAGGTTGGATTAAACGATCTCTAGGGTCCTTCCAACCTCAACCATTCTGTGATCTCTAGGGCTGAGCTGTGAGATGTGTTTTCTGTGGGGCATGGAGGGAGCAGAGTTTCCTGGACTGCGTTGCCCTCTGCAAGGCTGTGCAAATGCCGGCACGAAGGTACCTGGCACCTGCCCACGCAGCAGGGGCACTTCCCAGAGCCTGACAATGCTTTGGCAGAGCCGTGACTCTGGAAAGCAGAATGTCTTTCCCCTCTGCCAAGGGCTGCAGACTCCCTGAAGGGTGAAAGCTGTGGGCAGACCCCAGCAGAGCCCGACGCTCTGCCCACCTCTTGCAGCAGCAGCTGGGAGAGGGTCACTCCCCAGGTTTTCCTGTGAGGCATCTCCCATCCATCCGCCCAAAGTCCTGGCAGCCACCACCAAGCCATCTGTGCAGTCCTGGCTGCTTGGTGGTGTCCCCTGACAGGGCTCAGGGCTGGGGAACAGCCTCCTCACCTGCCACATGCTCCAAATGTGAGCTACCATGATGCTTCCTGGCCAAGGACAAACCTCTCTTCCTTCCCAGTGACCTACCCCTGAAAGTGCTTTGTGAGAAATTCCCCTGAGCCCATGCAGAGCAGTCCTTGGCTAGAGGAAATCCACTTTTCCCACAGCAAGTGAAGGGCTTGTCTCTGGGCTCGTCCTTCTGCAACCAGCACCAGCTCTGGGGCAATAAGTGGTGAGAAATTTCTGCTGGCCTGGGGAGCAACATCACACCCTGCCCTACGCCTTACTCTGTGTCCAGGGGACGACTCCTCACCCTGGGCCAGCACGGGAGCTGAGGGAATGATTTGGGGCTGGCAGGAGCCAGCCAGTGTGCTGGAGTCCATGCCAGCAATGGAGGCAGTGGGTACCACGTGAGAAGGCAGCTGTACCTGCTGGGGCTGTAGCGGGAGTAACTGGGGCTCCGACGAGGCCTTGAGCTCCTGCTCCCAGGGCTTTTTTTGCAGGATTTGGAGGAATAGCTGGGGGAACGTGAAGAAGACCTGGAGACAGGCAAGAACCATAGAAGTGTCAGACACTAGAGGCTGTACCAGGCTCCCCTGAATAGGGGCTCATGGTGGGGAAGAGATGCCCCACGTTCCAGGGTCTCAGCTTGGCTCTGGGTGGCCAATTCACCCCAAGCCATCCCTTGGTACCCCAAAACTCTGACAGCTCCTCCTGCAAGGAGCCTGCCAGCCCGTGAGGGTTAGACATTGCCTGGGGTCACCCAGACAGCCATCTGAGCTGGCCTTACCTCCTTCCTGAAGAGCAGGACCTGCTTCGGGAGCCCCTGGGAGAGGCCTTGTGGCGTGAGGAGCGGGAGCGGCTGGAGCCAGGGGAGGACCTGCCCGTGCTGCTGGAGGACTTGCTGCGAGAGCACGGCCTCAGCGGGGAGCTGGGGCTTGGCGACGAGAGGAAGTTCTGCTGCTTCTCCTCTGAACAGCTGAGACACAAGGACAGGCACCCTCTGTGAACATATGTTTGGACGGTCATTGAATCATAGAATCACAGAATCATTAAGGCTGGAAAAGACCTCTGAGATCATCAAGTCCAACTGTCACCCACCACCACCATGACCATTAGACCATGTCCCCACGTGCCACATCTACATGCTCTTTGAACACCTCCAGGGATGGTGACTCCGCCACCTCCCTGGGCATCCTGTTCCAGTGTGTCTCCCCTCTTTCAGTAAAGAAATTCTTCCTAATATCCAATTGAAACCTCCCTGGCACAACTTGAGCCCACTTCCTCTCGTCCTGTTGCTAGTAACCTGGGAGAAGAGACCAAAAGCTGCTGAAGCTGTGGCTGAACTGAGACTGGTCCCTGGCTGAGGGGAGCACCATTGTACAGCCAACAAATGCCCCCTTCATCCCATTCCTCAAGTGGGGATAAAAAAAGAACTCCTGGCTGCCCAGGCTGCTGTTGCAGGAGACCCCTTGTGCATGGGTCCGAGCCCAGGAGCTCCCCCTCCAGGCTGTGGAAGAGGTCTCAGGTGCTGTGAGGGGCAGCTCTTCTGCCTCATGCCTGGCACTCCAGAAGTGTCTGTCTGGCAGAGCATGGGTCAGGCTGGCGAGTGGTGCAAGCCCCGGGGAGGGAGCGAGGTGAGAAGTGCTGGAGCAGGGGAAAGCCAGAGCAGGGCAGGGCAAGGCTCCAGCCTGGCTGTGAGCAGCACGAGTGGGCATGTCCCATTGCCTGTGGACGGGGCTGTGTGAATTGCTCTGCTCCCAGAAGTTCATAACCCTCCTGGGTATGCGCTGGCGTTGGAGCCCAGCAGCCAGGCAGGCTCCCAACAGCCAAGGCCAGCTGCAATCCCAGCTCCACCCATGTGAAGGCAGAGTTATCCCACTGGACTCACGAGGTGAAACAGCCTGAAAATTTTACCCTCTGACTGAAAACCGTGGGCTTGTTCTTCCTGACACAAGTCCCCTGGCTCCCTCCCCAGTCTCTCTCAGTGCTCCCATCCCGGACCACATCCTGGCTCTAACGTTCAGCCTCTATGACCCGAGGGCCTGAGCTGGAAGAGCTCCTGAACACCACTGCCCGAGCGTGGCCTGGAGCACCAGCCACCACGCTCCAGTGCCCTCCACCCCAGCACCCTGTCAAACCCCCAGGAGTGGTTGGCTGGCACTGGGGGTAGTCTGAGTCCTTGCCCTGGTCCCGACGCCCCGTGGCCCTGGCACACAAAGCTGCTGCTGCTGTGTTTTCCTGCAGCCAGTGAGCCCCCTGTGCTCCCCATCTGCAGGAGATGCTGTCACGTCACCCAGGACCAGTCCCGAATGCAGTGGGAAGGGGTGGGCTGGATTTGGCTCATTGGACAGGTCAAGGAAGATCCCATAATGGCTTCAGTGAAAGTGAATCCCACTTCCCTTCCCCACAGGATGCAGATCTGGAGCATTAGCACAGCAACCCTCTGATGTGCCTTTCAGAATTAGCCCAGAAGGACCAGAGACTCTTTTCTTTGACATGGTCATCCCAGCTGAGCACCATGTGCTCAGGACGCAGCTCGACCCAGGGCTCAGGCAATGCCCAGGCCGGGTTTTCATCTTCCTCCTCAAGGCTACAGCGTTGGTCATTGCTGGGTTCTGGACTCCAGACTGGCAAGACCGTGGGTGTGATTTACATCAAACTGCCTCCAAACCACAAAAACCTCCCTGCCAGCTCACCACTGCGACTGGCGAGCAGGCAGGAGATACAGAGCAACAACGTACCAGGTATTTGGCTGCCAGCAGCAGCTACTGGTAATCACTGACCTTCGGTCTTGTCCCTGGGCATCTGGAGACAGATTTTCCAAAGCTGTTCCCTTGGTCTGGGAAAAGCAACTGGTGAAGGAATTTCCTGAATCAGAGCTGTTATCGCTGTTGGCCAGTTTGGGCTTCCCGGACGAGAAGGCATGGCCAAAGCCATCATGGACTAGACTTCTTTTCTCCTGGCTGTCCTTTGACCTGGACGAGCTCGTTTGAGTGGAGGGAGGGGAGGAAGTATCGTTTCCTGAGTCATATTCATGATACTCTCCATTGTGGCTGGCTAGGTTGCCAGGCGGGCTGTCTGTTTTGGTAAAGAGGTCAGCAGAAGACCCTGACTGAGAGATCTGAAAGCAAAAAAGCCATTTGGCATTGTTTGAATGTTTTTTTTTGGTTTTTTTTTTTTTTTTGGGGGGGGTGTTTTTGGTTTTACTTTGCTTTTTTCTTTTTTTTTTAAATAAACCCAGAAATTTTACCATCATGATGCACTGAAACAAAAGGAAAGGAAAGAAATGAAGTAAGAAAGAAAGAACGAAAAAGAAGAAAGAGAAGAAAACAAAGGCACATATCCCTGAAAGAAATTCACAGTAAGAAGAAACTTCTTTTCCCCCTGTTATAATAATGGGAAGACTTAGAGATCATGCAAAGAGTATCAGCATGCGATTCATGTTAAACAAAAGTGTTCAACAAAGTAAACGGGCAAACAAAGAACCAAAATAACTAACTAAAGAAGGTATAACAGAGGACAAAGCCCTTATTTAACCTTAAAAAAGGGGGAGAAAAAAAAAAAGAAATGGGTATTTACATTAAAAAAAATATCTTACATAATCCTTGGAAAGAAAATAAAAATGAAACAAAATCTTAAACGGGTAAATATTTTAAGCTTAATAAAGAGGCTGGATGAATAAAATAAGCAAAGGAAAATCAAATCAAATTAAGGGCTTCTGTATGAAGTAAAAAACGGCAAATAAAGAAGCTTATCACTTGGAAATAAAAAAAAAAGAAAAAGAAAAAATAAAATAGGATGGGGGAAGGGATAAAAGAAAAATCCCTCTGGAAATAAAAGGTATAGAGATACTTCTTTGTGTGCTTTTTTCCCCCTGAAGAAGATACAGCTAATGCGCTCGAGTGACCTCTAAGAAATTCCCTGGTGTCTTGCGGATAGCATCCACTTACCCATCAAGAACTCCTCCTTTAGTAGGTAAGGTGTAAGAAAAAAGGAAGATGAAAAAAACACAACCCCTCTCTTCAATCCACACTGCCAACTGTTCGCTCGCCTCCGCTACGCAAACGCCGCGCCTGCTCTTCGGCTGCTGACTGGGCTCGCTCCTTGGGCCTTTTCCTCCCTCCAGTGAGGCTGCCCAGTCTGCTCCCGGGGGCTGAGCAGCTGCAATTTGCGCTAAATCCCCTGGGCTCTCATGGAAGTGACAAAGGGAGCTCAAGTGGGGGAAGGAATGAAAAAAAATATAGAGGAGGAAAAAAATATCCCCCCCACCCTCGCCGTGCTGTGCTGGAGACCTGCGGGGATGGGGATGGCACGGCCCTGCTCCTGCCAGCCTCTGCTGGGGGG
>NW_008626384.1:13650-29745 GCF_000691845.1 Merops nubicus
GTCAGCATGGACCCCAAACCCACATGAGCTGCCCTGAACAGGGCTGTGGTCTGGCACCCTGAGCACCACCAAGGGGATTTACATGGTTTGAGTATTTTATGGTTCGGTTTTCACTGCGCTGGCATTTACTGACCCTGGGAGGGAGGTCACGTCAGTGCTAACGTCTGCCCTTGCAGTGGGGGGGGGACTAGGGCCAAGCAGGACCCAGCACATCTGCACTCAGGTGTGGCTGCCACCTCCTCTAGCACTGAGCTGCTCCACTTCCCTCATTCCCACCCACGAGGTTTGGCCCAGGGTCCTCGGAGGGCACACACATGGGTTTGGTTGCCCCTAGCTGGGGATACTCCAACACGTTCCCAGCAAGCTGTGCTCCCTCAAACACCAGCACAAGTCCTCATGCCATCCCCTGGGGCACACAGTGCCCTCCCTCTATGCCATGCTTACCACGCTGGGCCATGCCCTCACCAATCTGGGGTATTCTGAGCTGAGAAAACCACACTGCAGTGCTGGTGACACCTCAGGGAGCAGAGGAGACCTGGATCCACTGCCACACAGCATGGCCAGGGCCAGTCCCTTTGAAGAGCTTAGCCCTGGGGTGGCTGGTGCAGGGCCAGAGCTTCGTCATCCACAGAGGGGCTGCAGACCCAGCCTGCATCACTGTTTACATGGAGCTCCTTCATCATCCCATCAGATGGTGCTTTCACACCCACCCTCCTGCCCGTGGCGCTTGATCTGTGTCCCCACTGGGGGGGTTGCTCTGGATCTGGTGTGAGAGGTGCTAACTGGGACAGGGATGGCTGACTCAGACCCATGTGCTCAACCTGCAGTGACTGAAACCAGACTGGAGCTGCCAACACACAGAGCAGCTCTCAGCATACAGCCCCCAGAATGATGACTGCCCACAGCATCCTCATGCTCTGGAAATACACGGAGCTGGAGGATCTCCAAGTACTTCCTGTGTTGCCAGAGAGACATTACTGCTTCTGGCAGAAGGGACAGAGGGACAGGATTCAGTTCATCCCAGCAAATCCACACTGGAGCTGAGGACTCCTCCATCCTGAACCCATACTGACTTCTAAGCTGTGCTCAGTCCTGACTCAGAGGCACCAGCAGCCCCAGCAGCAGATGTGGGAAATGAAGTGATCCTTCTTCACTAGGCAACTTGCACCTTCAACACAGAAACCCTGAACAGAGCAGAAACACATTCCAACTGTTCCCAACGAGGAATGAGTGGAGGCACACATTTCAAGCCCTCATTTCAGCAGCTGGTACTGCTTCTTGCTCCTGCTCAGCTCTAGCACTTCTCTACCAGTCCTCCTTTGCTCCAGTAGAAACTGGAACATCAAAAGAGCATAAGAGAGCTATCTGGCTCTGGTTTTCAGTAATTCTGAGACCCTGGTGCCACGCCCAGAGCCCCAGGAGAACTAGCCTTCTTGCAGTGAACTACTGTGCTCTCCCCAGCCACATCCCAGAAGACAGAGGACTGCACTTTCAGATAGGGCACCAGATTTCTCTTTAAAAAAACCTGGGTTATCATTTGCATTAGATCTGAACCCTAACCAAGAGACAACCAGCTTTTGACCACCTTCCATTCACAGGCATTAAACCACCACGTGAGGTGCTCCCCGAGGGACACTGACATTGCATATGCAAACATCTCACTTCTGTTCCCTCCCAGACTAAACCAAAAGGCCTTTATTTCTGCCAAGAAATACAGCAGGATCTTAGCATTTCTCAAGCAGCTTTTAAGAGTTCTGCTGGGACCTGGGACGCGCTTTTGCTTTGCCTTCACTGAAGTCTATCTTCAAAGTAGCAATTGTTGTCAGCACATCACAAAATCTGCCAAATGACTAGGGGATCAACAAGCCCCTCTGTAGCTCAACATCTGTGGTAGCAGCACTCTGGGGAGGGGCAACACTGGATACCAGTGAAATATGGAGCCCACAGTCCTTTTGAGGGCTGGAGGGTTGGGCTGGGACAAGGCAGGTGCTGGGGGGACACAGCAGCTTCCCAGTCCCCCCACCTCAGGGCACCAGGCTGTAGCCAGGAGCTTCCTGAGGGCTCTGGGGCAGATTTTTGTCCTGCAGCAAGAGCCAGGACAAATCTCAAGATGTTTGACTTGCCTGTCTGCTCAGACAAATTCCCTTTCTGATGACCTTGGCTTTGCCTCTGGTCCCATTTTACTGCTTCTGAGAGGCCTGCCAGCCACACGAAATGGAAACAGAGCACCCCACCTGAAAACACTGTGCAGAGCCCAATTGAGTTCTGATGGCTTTTTATTTTTCTAAGATGCCTTAAAAGAGTTTGCTCTTTCAGGAGTCTTATTTTCTCTATTCAAACATTTTGAATTCCCCTCCTTCCTTTAATAGGTAATTAAATAATCTCAGTGAACTTTGTTTCCTCCAGCTTTCAGCAGGGCACCTACTGCTGCCCTCAAGGGAACTCCAATATATATAACTATTGGATTTTTTTTGTTTCAAATCATTATTTAATCAGGATGAAGGGGGAGTAGAAATGAGACTCTCACTCATACTTCAGAATAATTTGGAGTGTGTTCCTAAACCACGAGGCAGCACTCTCTAATAGGTTACAAAAATACAATCACTACCCATCTTCCAATTAAGCTGAATAAGTCTGTACTGCAAACAGCCCTGAGGTGCAAGATGACTAAATATTTTCTCAGCCATAAGGGGACTGAGACCCATCAATGAGCAGTGTGGCACAGCCTCACTTACAGTTGGAGGATTTCTTTCCTGGGTATTTTTTCTCCTCATTTTGCAACTCACTTCAAAGTGGGGTTCATTTCCTTTCCAGAGGTGCATAGTGTCTCCCTTTCTCACTTTTTCTGTGCATTGTAATAATGAAAAGAATAAATAAAAACTTGCAGCAATGACCCCAACGAGTCTTGCTCTTGGTGAGGCCCTGGTGGACATCTGCCAAGGAGCTGGTGGCACAGGGAGGAGCATCTGCCAAGACAGGCTGCCTGGGGGAATGAGGCTGTGTGCCTGGCCTGGGGTTCCTCCACCTTCCAGAGCAGAGGTTGGGGGGAAACTCATTGCTGCTGACAATGGGCCCAACTGAAAGTCAGCCTCTTCAGGGAACACAAAACCCAGCAGTGCTGTAGGAACACAGTATTACCTCTTTCTGCACCATTGTGAATTGCTGATGTAAGGAATATTGAGTGGGAAATCCCTTTTTTTTGTTTTCTAGATGGAGATCAGGGTGATACTACCAGGGCTAAGCCAAGTCCAGGAGCATGGAGACAACATCCACTGTCCCTGCTTGGGGTACCCGGGGCTGGATGGCAACACTGCTGAGCAGCCTAGCTCACAGACCCACTGCTGGGGGTAAGCTCCCGAGAACACCAGGCAAAGCTTTGTTCCTTGGCAAAGCCCTTTTCTGGGGTGCAGCCAGTGCCGTGTGAGGCAGGCCAGGGTGTCCCACCTCGGCTCCAGCCAGGCTGGCACTACTTTGGAGCAAGGGTTTGCCTTCCACCACCTCCTTTGGTACCTGGTGTACAGCAAAGGCTGCAGGCATCTCTCCTGCACCTCAGGCTGGTGGCCTCCCTGCTGTCCCAGCATATTTACAGGACAAAACCCAGGGGTTACCTCTGTCCCCTGGCAGAATGGGGAAAAGGAAAAGCAAAACTAGAACAACTTCCACATTTATGGATGGCTTTGCCTTTCTGCTTTTCAGGGACCCTGTTTGTTGTCAGCAACCTGCAGCCTAACAGTTAAAATAGTAGCTTTTCCCCATGGAACCCCAAAACCCAGGGTAGAAAGTGGAGAGCAACAGCAAACCAATATGCAGGTCTGCTGTAAGCTCTCCTGCACACGCTGCCCCAGCCCCTGCACAGAATTTCCCCACTTCTACCCTCCTGCAGACACACGAGCACAAAGACAAGCATCATTTGGAACAGCCATACCCCACAGAGCCTCACTGCAAACCTGGCTCAAGCCTGTGTTAATTTGTGACATTGTAAACGAGCTTCAGTGGCGGTAAAGGAGCTGGCAAGGGAAGCATATGCAGCATGCAGTTATCTTCATCAGGTACAGCAAAGGCAATTAAACTCATCCCCTGCAGGTATTTATATTGCACTGCTCAACTGAAAGCACAGTGGCATGTAATCCATCCATGCTGGGTGAAGTGTCTGCAGCAGGCTGGGGGATGTTCTTTTCAGAAAGAGCTGCTGTGTAGCACCCAGTTTCTCCACACGCTGAGGCACAGCCCCGCCATCCTGTCCTCAGCTGCTGGCCGTGGCAGCTGCGTGGGGTTCAAGGGAGACTGAAGCTTGGAAATGCACTGCCCACAGGGAAAGCAGCAGGGAACTGTGGGCTGTTCCTGCATCTGGGCATGCATCGACTTCTGCATAAAGGGAGAGCAGCAGCAAGGCAGATGCATGGGCAGGGTGTTATCTTTTATGCCTTATCCCTCATAAATTACAGGTAGCCAGAGTTAGAAATTGTGGTTGTTCCAGAAGAAAGGAAGAAAAACTAACTGGAGGGGCAGAGGGAGAAGGGTGACAAAATTTACCTCAAAACTCTGAGTTTTCAGAAGAATACAGAATAGAAGTTGGCTTAAAAAGCCAAGTCTCTGGTCTGGTGGTGCAGTAGCATTACTGCATGGGAGTTTGGTGTTGCCTCTCTGGGTCTCTTCTGCACATTGGGATCCCCCCTCGATCCATCCTTTTCCTTTGGGCAGGTGACAGTTTGGCTTGGAACCTCACACCAACCACCACAGAGCACCAAAACATGGTGGGTTTGATCCTAATTTGGAATTTTCCACAAAATCTTTCCTTTCCCAGTAATTTAGTTTTAATATGTGATCAACATTTAGTGCAAGAGCACGTTTTCACTTCATAACACATCCAGGCTGCTCTCAGAGTAGAGTCTGACAGAGCTAAGCTTACTTATAGAGCAACCATTTAACTCACAAAAAGGAGAGGCATCAAAGACTTGTGTAGAGTCATTAATAAATGAGACTAAAAGTTTCCATTCCATTTTTCCTTTGCTAGTTTTGGTCACACTATGTTTAATGACCTTACTCAGAAAACTTTCAGGGGCAGCACTTAATCAGGGGCTTCAGTTCAAACTAGTGCTTAAATAGGTTCTTGAATGATGTCCCAGAGACCGTACTTCTTTTGGGGAACAAAGGGACATTAGTGGGTTGCAGAGTCAAGCTACTGAGGCCTTTTATTGATATATTTGCCTGTGTTATTAACCCTTACTGGAAAGAATGCAGCAGGGGCCCAATGACTTCTGCTTTGCATCCACCCCCTGCATCCATCCCTACAAAACTGAATTTTTCCTGCCCTGCAGCTTGTGTACTCATTCACCCCGAGTGAAGCAAGTGGCAAGGGGAGTGCAGCATGCTTGAGTTTAGCTCATTTTAAAGCTTTTACAGTTTTAAATTAGAGTTTCCTCTTGCTCAGGGAACAGAACAGCTGGCAGGCGGCCTCACAGGACTCGGGGAGCCTGGCTTCAGAGAGAGAAAACCTAGCACCAATTAAAAACTAGGCTTAGACTTGAAAACATTTATGTAAAATATGCAGATCAAACCAAAAAAAAAACCAAAACAAAACCCACCCTTGTGACATGATGCAGTCTTTGGCTGGTTAGTTTTTTTGGGAGGAGCTCTTAGCTCATTCCTACCTTCCCAAGGTGACAGAGGGCAACGCCCCAGGCTGCTGGCAGTAAAAGCTTCACACCCTGTTATTCTTTCTGGGCATGTGTGCACAGGCACACACACATCCGAGCCACGTTCTGCTCCTCACTCTACCTTATATGGCTCTATAAGCAATGACTTGAGCACCACACACACCAGAGATATCCACGGAGAGCAGATCTGCACAACCAGCCTCTCGAGAGACAGCTTGTGCCTGGCTGCACCCCCGTACCACCACTGGGGGTTTGGAGCAGAACGCTGTTTGGGTGGGTGAAGCCTCTCCTCCTGCTGGCACTGTCTCAGATCTGATGGAGCTACTGGGCATGGCTGAGCTGTATCAGTCATGGCTAAGCCTAAAGGAGAAAATCCGTTCCCCTTTATGAACCAGTTTGGGGTTTGGAGGAGTCTGTACTCAAGACACCTCTGACATCACACATCCACACACACGAGTGCCAGATTCTGCACTATGTGGAGTCCTAGGCAGCAACTGATCTCTCCAGAACGCCTTTCAGATACCAACACCACGATCAAAGAGCTTCACACCTCTGCTTTGCAGCTACCAGGAATAAAGGAACTGTGCCATGGCAAAGGAACACTTCATATCAATCTGTATCTAATGTTTCTCTCCATCTCTTGCTCCCTCAATTCTGAGGCACACATCATATCATCTTTTCCCATGTATATGGAAAAACATCCCAAGGCATTGAGCCTGATTTTACCCTCAGCTGCACATGCAGCTCCCATTAGCATCATGATAGCTGCTCCTAAGCTCTGAGCTTGGCTCCTGGGCTTGTCAGTCCAGAGCAACGGCGATCCTAGAAGGATCCACAGTCAGAATACATCCCCTGCCAATAATCCCCAACTCATTACATGTAAATGTTTCTTTTATATACGTTTGATTCCCTCTCTTCCCCTGAAGGACTAAACTTTTGGACATAAAGACCAGTGAATTAAGTTCACATCCAGCTGAGCAAAGACTGCATAACAAACACTTCCCTGTAAAATACCATTGCTGGAGGCCACTTTTTATTAAACGTCCTCAATTCATTACTCATAGGCTAGAGCCTTTGCAAATCCTTCCCCTCTCCAGCCCCACCCTTGGTGAAAAGTGCTGAAGGAAGGAATAACTTTAAATACATTGAAGGACAGCACCATTAATAAATAACAGGGGTTTAACCATCTTTGTCTAACATTGCTGTAATCAAGTTATAAAAATTTCATATCCGACTTCTCGCCCAGATTCCTGTGGCTAGTTCCAGCAAAGCAGCACACTGGGTAATACTTACGACTTCCTTCGGAGACAGGAAGCTGTAGAGTGGGAGGGTTTGGCTGGCTTTTTGGCTGGCCTGAAACTCTGCAGAGGAGCTTCGTTTTGCTGGGATCTTTGAGCGGTGCCGGGAGTGTCTTCGCCGTGTTTTACGCCCTTCCTCCCGAGACCTGGCTCTGTGCCTCCAGAAGACATGAACAGCCCAAGCGTTATTCCTTGTCAGAGCAGCAGTACCCATCACCACCTCCATGCAAACCCTTGGCAGCTCTGTGCTAGGCTACTGTGTGCAGGAGAAGGTCTTCCACATGACTGCTCTGTGGAGTCATGATGGAGAGAAAAGGTGGGGGTAGGGGAGGGGTGTTGCTTTTCTACTTTTGAAAAATAAATATATTACATTCAGGCTTTGGACCTTAGCCTCAGATTCCAGCTCCAGTTCATGATTTTATAGTGGCTCAAGGCAAAATATATTTTCACACAGCCTTTGATGTCCCTGTGGTACACTACCAAGAGAAGACATGCTCTGCTTTTGCATAAACACCCCCCAATTACCAATTCCATTCTTCCCCACACCGATCCTCAGCTTTTCAGTGGGAGAGGTTCGTCCAAGTGCTTTCAGAAACCACCAAAACATGAACTCACGATGGGTACAAAGTCTGTGACTTGCAATCACAGCGGTGCCGGGTGTAGCACCAGCACCCACTTAGCTGGCCCTGGGATGCCTCTGTCATCCACGGGACAGAGATTCTAATCAGGTCAAAGACAACAGCTACAGATTGCCATGGGCACTTATATTTCCATTGCTAAGACAGTGTTGAAGGGTTTTTTGGGACAGCAGCAGCACAGAGCCCTTGGGCTGGGGAAGGCTGGCTTGGAATCGGCTGTCACGAGCTGATCATCAACCACGGGGATTAGAAGTGACTGCTGGACTGAAAAGCTGCAGCCACCGCTCCTGGAGGCAAAGCCCAGGAAGCTGAGCCCCCAGCACGCGATACGGCCGCTGCCAGAGCAGGATGTGGCCCCGCACAGACTCGGGGGGGTGACTCAGAAGCCCCCCAGGCCGTTACCTGCTCCGGCGGCTGGGCGAGCGGGACGGGGAGCTGGCGGAGCGGGAGCGGACGGGGCGGTGCCGGTGCCGGTGGGATTTCCGAGGGCGCCCACGGGAGCTTGGAGAGGCAGAGGGGAAAAGCACCATTAGGCTGGCAGACTGAGGGGGCAAGAGCTGGAGGCTGGAGTCAGGAACATTCAAATCAGAAAGGAGATCTGCATTCTAAGCCACAGAGACTGGTGTAGGAAGCTGCGCAGGACACCGAGGCAGTAGGAAGTCTCCATCCCTTCCCAGCTACACTGGCGTTAAGGCAAGCCATCTTACTGAGATCTGTGCCAGCATTTTAACCACAAGCTATCAGGCTGGCCCTGAAGACTGCTGGGGGAAGATCTATGGACTAACCTGCAGGAGCACAGCAGACAGCACCAATCCTTCCTGCTTTCAAGGCTTTAAAGAGCAACATGGTTGCCAGCTCATCTGCTTGCCCCGCATCCTGCGGCCTACCCTGAGACAGCCAGGAAAGAGCCTGGGACCTCCCATTGCCAGATCTCACTGGGGGGCACCATCTGTCCAGGCAACCCACCGCAGAGCTCCAACCCTCACATTTCTTGCTCCAATCCTCTCTGGGTTGCAGGCTCCTCGACAAGGAGATGCAGGACAGGCTCCAAACAGCACACTGCTCTCAGCAGCAGCCAGCCTTCCCCATGCTCTCCAGGTGGGGGGGTCTAGCCAGTCCTATGGGCAGGTGTCCTGGTTGCTATAACATCTCCTCTGGCAGGACCACAGGGCAGTTACCAGCAAATCGTGTGCAAGGATCCAGTGCAGTGCCCTGCTGCACTTCCCTGTGCTCCACTCAGGCTGTTGCTGAGGGATTACCTGGCCCAGGTACTGAAGGGCTGTTGTTGCCCATGCCAACAGCTCAAGTCCTGCATGCAGAGAGCAGGGTGATGTGGGTAGCGGGCTACCTGTCACCTCCTGTGCCCATTCCCTCTCATCGCTGTCCACCACAGCAGTTATTTTAGAACTGGTGGCAGAACCATCTGCTCAGGCTGGCACGGCTGTGCCAGCAGGCAGAGCTGCCAGTGGGTTAGCTGGTGGGAACAGTCTGGTTTCACAGCCAGTCACTGACAGCACTAGCACGACCTGCTTGTACAGCATTTAGCAATTTCTCGCTACAAAAACTCAGCAAATCACTGGCTTGAGAACAGCATCTCCTTTAAGACGAAAGGGCAACCTCCAGGGTAATTACTTGGACTCTGCCTGACTGTTTTTTGACTCTTTTCACACCCTATAATTATATTCTTAAAAACTTCACATTTTGGGCTCCTCCCTCATTTCCATACAGCTGACATCAGCAAGATCTCTCCCTCACATGGTGGATTTGTGTGAAAATCTTTGTGTTTGCTCTTCACCTTCAGTCCTTCCAGTTTAAGAGTTTTCCCTTTCTGCAGGAGGAAAAACTGGTCCTGTGTGGTTTAGATTACCAGTTGCTTGACAAAGATAAGCCAAAGCAGCACGATTATACAAAAACTGTGATCTGAGGTGTCTCATGGGATCTCTCTGATCCACACCTGGGAGCAGTAACATTTGCAGAACCCAGGAGTGGCTCAGCTCTGATTTGTGAGCTGGAATATGAAGGCTGAAACACTTTGGCTGGTTTATTCCCAAAAAACACTTCCAGCAGCTCTCGTTCCCCTAGGTCAGGGAGTACCAGCAGGGCATCTGATCTTTGGGTTAACCACCCTGTTAGGCTACTGCATCCTGGCCAGTGTTGGGTTGGGGGATGCCTGCTCTTACTGAACACCAAGGAAGCCTCAGCTTTACCACCGAGATTCCTGGCAGCACAGGATCCCAGTTTGAGGAGAATAAAAAAGGTGGCTGTGCTACTGAACAAGCAGAAATCATGGAGGAAAGGAGGTGGGCTTGCTGCACACAACACAGACGACCTGTGCAGGCAGCACAGCATGCTCTGCACCTCCTGGATTCCCAGTCTCCCCAGTCCCTCAGGGAACCACATTTTACACCACACCCCTTGATAGTCTAGCCCACAGGACAAGGGTTGTGCTCTGCTAGCCTTGTTGATGGGAACCTCAGCCCAAACTTTTTACAGCCTCCACCACCTCCAAACAACCCTTTCTCTTCCTTAGCCTCCCTGGCCTTCTGCTCCCTTTCAGGTAGTTGGTTGTCCTGTATATCTAATGAGTAGCCCCTACTGTAACCTCCAGGAGCAGCAAACAAGGAGAACCAGGAGAAACCAAGGACCTTCTCAGTAAGGGTGGGCCAGCCTGCCCCTTGGGCAGCAGAGGCTGCTGGGCACTGCACTTTCCACATCCGAGCTTATCCTCTCACGCTGCCCTCATCAGAAAAGCTGGAGTCTCCTCTCAGGACTGGATTAACAAGACACTGCACATCCTCATGAGATACAAAGAACTGAATGAGGTGGCACTAAAAAAAGGGAATATCTTCAGCTTCTACAAACCCTTTTCCATTCCAGCAACCCCAGAACTGCTGTTTTTAGCTGTGAAATAATCCTGGAAGCTGTTTAGGGCTGCACAGCTGGTGTCAGCTCCAGGGGAAGCACCACATTGAGCACTCCCTAGGTCCACAGCTCTGCAGGGGCAGCTCAGGGAACTCCATGAATTGCTACTTACTGTTTTTTGTGTTTTCTTTCTTCCTTTCTCTTACTTTTGGGGCTTGAAGAACTAAATAAGAAATGGCTAATTAATTCGGAGATTTCTGTTCTGATCAAAAGCTGCACAATCACACATCACTGTAACAGCTAGATTGCCCAAAAGCGTGCAATATAAACAAAAGGGATTAATGATTCTGCAGCAGCACAGGGGGTCTGAGTGCCTGCTGACAGATCTCGCTCATGGCCTTGGCCAGAAAGGATCCTTAAAGTGATCAGCCCTCCTGGAGACTTTGCACGTGACACTATATACACCCATGTGCTGGAATCGGGAGAGTTCTTCCAGTACACAGCTGGGAAGCCACTGATCAGATGTTTCTGAGATGGGCACTGCTGGGGGATGCCACACTGTTTGCAAATAAAGCCACGAGAGAGAGGAAGACTCAAGATGCAGGTTGCATGCCACATGGGTGGGGTTGCCAGGGGCTAGGTTGTACCAAGAGGTCTCTTCCAGTTAGGTGCTGGAAGCACAAGTTGGGCTGGAGACCTGATTCCTGTGCTGTCTGAGGAACACGTAAGGCTGAATGCAGAGGGTAGTCACAGACTCCCAGGGAGTTTGAGGGATCCAAGGGGATTCCACAAAGAGACACAGAAGTGTCTTCTGCCCCCACCCAGTGAGATCTTGATGAGACCATTAAACTCCTATTTCTAATAGAACACCCACACTTGGTCAACTCTTACCTGTGCCTTCTCTTCTTTGATGATAACCTGCAAAACACAAATATGTACATTGAATACAGGGTCTCACCAAACTGGAATCTGAATCAGAGACAGGGTGTTTAGGCCCAGTGTTACACTGAGAACTGTGAGACCTCATGTACCATCTGGCTCTCCTTTAGCCAGCTGGAGAGGGGGTAGCTGAGAAACGCTGGTGTGGTAGAAGTGACTAGCACACTCTACAAATAACTAAGAATCTGATCCTTAGGACAACAACTCTGCAGGGATCAGATACATCCCTGTGCCTGGTGGGTCCCTTGTCTCTGCTGTTGCCTCCACAGTCTTGCATTGCACTTAGTCTGAGGGGGCAGAGGTGAGTCCATTCCCTGGTTTTCTGTATGAAGGACCAAGTAGCAGTCAAAAGAAAAGTCCTTTCTGTACAACCCCAGAGCAGGCTCACAGCCAAACCAGCATCGTGCCTCTGTCTCTTCTCCTGGAACATCCCTGCATTGACACAGGAGCTGGTGGTCCTTGTAGAAAACCCTTGGAGCATGGAGGACACTGCTTACGGTGAGGCCAGGCAACAAGAAACTGCACAGCCCACTGTGTCTTACCTCAGCTTGGAGCACAACACCCTGCAGAAGACACAGCCTAGGTCCTGCCCCGGAGACCATGAGGTTGCCTGTGGCAAGGTCAGTTGGGCTCCGTAGCTGAAGTGCTGCCAGGCATCTGCCAACAACCCCCACTGGTCACTAGAGGGTTATCATGCTGCCCTTGGGGACCACCTACAGCTTGTCCTTGGCTGGCAGGGGCATCAGTGGGGACTAAAGGTTTAAAGCTGAGGAGCATCTGACTCGGGACTTCCATCAGGAGATGGCATCCATAAAAGAACAGCAGAATCCCTCCTTGGGAAGGAAGTATTTTAAAGGAGTCTCTGTATCCTTGCCTCTCCTCCTCCCTCCATTTTCTTTAAGATTCAAGCTCAGCTTTTCACCCTGCTGTCCAGCTTCTCTCTTTGGTTCACTGCATTATAAATACATGAACTTTCCAAGGCAGGTGGCATCCACTATTCTCTTCAAATATTGGTTTAACGATTGAGAGAAAACAGGGAAATATTTGCAATTTAAAAAATGAATTATGCTCTTTAAATTAAAAATGGGCTTCAGAAGGGGAACAGGGAGGCAGTCACCCAGGGCTGGGAAAGAAGTCTGAGGTGTCCCTGCAGGGAGCTGTTCTGAGCCTTTTCCTGGCACAAACACTAACACCTTCTGCAGGCTGGGGGAGAAGGGAGAGGGAAAGGGACCAGTGCAAGCCTGGAGCAACAATCCCATTGGTGTCCCCAGGGATGGGAGCCATGTGAAGCAGGACAGCAAGGGCACCACATGGAGCTGACCAGGCTCCTCTGTCTCTCTTCCCCCACACCCTGACAGCTCTTACTTATCCATTTGCACTGGGTATGCACCCCGTGTTGTGCCCTCAGCTGGGGGGTGCCAGCTCTGCCCCTCCTTGGCTATCTGGCTTTCCACTCCCGGTGGGACCCTGCCCTGGGCAGCCGTTATTAGGAGTCAGGAGTTTGATGGCTCTGTCTCCTGGTGCTGGGCTCACCAGCTGCCCAGCAGCAGTAACATCTGCCACCCCGTGTCCAGCCTCCCCCAACAGCCACTGCCAGTGAGAAATGACATTCTCAAGAGAAAAAAAATACCTGTTTCTTTTTCGCTTCTTGGAGCTTTTCTTCTTTTTCTTCTTCACAGGTGAGAGGCTGTAGGAGGGAGATCTGAGGAGGCAGAGGGGCGTTAGGGACCACAGGGCTCCCCCCCACAGACCTCCTTGGCCACCCCAACCCTTACCCGGCCACCAGCAGCATCCCCCCCAGAGTGGAGAGTGGCCAGGAGCTCCTGGGAACCCCCAAGCTGGGCTGCAGGGTGAGTCCTGGCCCAGCCTCTGCTGCCCTGAGGAGAGGGAAAGAAAATCATAACCTAACTAAGTCCACGGCTAAACCATTATCTACACAACTTTTAAATAGATCCAGGGATGGGGACTCCACCGCTTCCCTGGGCAGCCTGGAACAGGGCTTGACAACCCTTTTGGGAAAGATGTTTTTCCTAATATCCAACCTAACCCTTCCCTGGCACAACTTGAGGCCGTTGTCTCTTGTCCTATGTGTTCCTTGGGGGAAGAGACCAAACCCCACCTTGCTGCAGCCTTTTTTCAAGGAGTTGAGAGCAAAGGAGAACCTCTCTCCTGAGCCTCCTTTACTCCAGGCTCAACAGCCCCAAGTCCCTCAACTGCTCATGATAAAACTTGAGCTTTAAAAATTCACCAGTTTCAGTGCCCTTCTTTGAGCCTCCTCCAGCCCCTCAAGGTCTTTCTTGGAGTGAGGAACCCAAAACCAAACCCCATATTGGAGGTGCAGCCTCCCCAGTGCCCAGTCCAGGGGAACAATCCCTGCCCTGCTCTTGCTGGCTACACTAGTGCTGGTCCAAGCCTGGATGCCATTGGACATTTTGACCACCTAGGCACACACTGGCTCATCTTTAACCAGCTGTTGACCAACACCCTCAAGTCCTTTTCCACCAGGCACTTTCCAGCCACTCTTCCCCAAGCCTGTAGCACTGTGTGGGGTTATTGTGGCCCAAGTGCAGGACGTGGCACTTGGCCTTGTGCAGTACCTCCCCGGGCCTGAAGAAGCCCCCAACCCCTCACACCCCCCCGTAGGGGATCCACCATCCGTTCCACAGCAGTTTTCCTGCTGGCAGACAGCCGAGGGCTGCCTGTCCCCTCACACCCCCACGGCCACCCTCACCTCCTCCGCTTCTTGCGGCCAGATTTCTTCTTCTTCTTCTTGCCCCGCGTGGGCGGCGGGGCACGGTCCCCATCCCACGAGGGGCTGAGGAGAGGCAAAACCAAATTCAAATTAAAAACAACAAAAGTAAACCCTGAATCAGCTCCCACCAGACCGCTCTCTCCCATCCCCACCTCAGGACACTCAGGGCAGAGATCAGCCTTCACAGTGGACCCAGGGCACAGGCCAGTGTTTAATTACCCTTTAATTAGGACTAATTTGGTCACAGATTATATGAAGTGTCTCCTCCACAGGTCTAATGGAGATATAACAAGACAGCTGCTGCATGGAGAGGCTGATTATTTAAAACATGTTTGCTGAGGTTAATGACTGTAATAGATTTATAGGTTTTGTTGCTCTTTGTAAATATGCTTTAAATAATTAATTGGCATTTAATTTGCATACAATAATTATTGCAAACAGATGGGTCTAACTATAATAAAAGACTTGACATATGTTAAGTAGCAATTGATTAGAAATATATATATATTTATTGAGATTCTATGATAATTTAATGAGATATGCATCCCTTACACAGTTGTTAAACCTTGAAAAAACCCTTCTGTAAATTGATTTCTTTTTTAAGCATACGATGCCAAATCACATCATGTTTCAATGAAAAGCAAATCTGATGGCTAAATTAATTCAGAGCACTGGGCTGAAAATATGACAGATACTCTCATTAGCCAAAGCAAACGCTTGTAAAGATGGAGGCAGCTGGTGGTGGCCTGTCCATCCCCAAATCAGCCTGCAGATCCCCAAACTGACACCCAGGTCTCTCTGTGGATCCCCAAATGGATCCAGGACTGAGGTTTGTGGGGGGCACATCCAGCTCCCCACAGCTTCTGCAAAATCGCTGTTGGAAATGTGGGTGCTGGGTTTGTGCCTCAGTTTCCTCACTCAGCACCCTGCCAGCAGAAGCGGCTGCTAGCCTGAGCTGTGTGAAGGTGGCCCCACATTTGGGAAACACTGTGGGATCTTCATGACAGAAACCAGCCAAAACTTGAGCTGTTTTCTGCAGAAAAAAAACAAATGTTATTGTTAATAAAAGTCTTAATGTGGAGCAAACATCACTGGGGGGAGGGGGGGTACTCCTGCTCCACTGCCCCCTGCTCCCCTGGGGTTTGAATTACTACCAAAATTACACCACCATAAAAAGCCAACTGCTTGGTGCTTTTAATATATTTTTCTAAAAAATTGCTCTGGAAAAAAAAAGCTGCACACTAATGCTTCAGTTGTGAGCTGTGAACGACTGAGTCGAGTGCTTCTGGGGCAGCAAATCCGAGGTGCACCCACAGACTCCCTCCCACTCTCTGTCTCCCCCACCCCAAGGATTGCACCAACCAGCAGAAGGACTGTCAGGGCACATGGCACATCTTGAGCTTGGTGGGCCATTTTTCTACATTAAGGTAGAAGAAATGTGCTCTCCAAGTCAGCTCATTGTCACTCAGCTCGGACATTTGCCCAAGGGTACCCTCAGGGTCTGTCCCAGCCCAGGGACCTAAACACCAGTCACAGACCCTCAGCTGTCAGGATGCTCAACACCACCTCCCATGTGCCTTCTCCAGCGAAGATTTGGGCTCCCCAGCAAACAGTTCTCATCCCACCTCATCCAGGGCCACCACAGCCAGATGTTGCCATGGCCAAAGGAGAGTGGGGAGAAACCTCTGGCAGCACCATGCAGCTGCAGGAGGTTTCTGCAGAGCCCTTCTCCCAGGATAAAGCCTTTAGTCTTTGATGTGGAAGCTTTCTCCCTGCCCTGATCCAACTTTAATTGTTTCTCCTTGATTATAATCAAAGTCTAATTAAAAATATGCTTTAGATTATTGTTCCGGTTAGCCTGAAATCTGAAGATATGAAATGTGCTTTCTTGCTCTTTTCTTCCAGCATTTTGAACCAAACAGAGAGGCTTTAATCCCAGAGACAGTTCA
>NW_008626384.1:29764-30108 GCF_000691845.1 Merops nubicus
ATTTGTAACATCCAACTCATTTTTCCCTTCTCAGGCTGTCAGAGGCTAAGGACAAACCGATAACAAAGCTGCGCTGCTGGTCTGATCTCAGCGGGGGGAGAGGGGAATTGCAGAGGGTGATGGCCAGCTGAGGGTACCCTGCAGACCTGGTAGCACCCAGGGAGCCTGGCAGGTTGCCCACCGTCCAGCCAGGGCTGCTTGCCAGGAGGTCTGAAGAGCATGACGTGGAAGGGAAGAGCAGGTTTGCCGGTTTCTCCCCGCAGCCACGCACAGGGTTTGATACAATTGCACACATTTATCAGATGCTCACAGGGTCGTTCATCATCCCAGCTCTGGGGCACTCC
>NW_008626384.1:30191-35431 GCF_000691845.1 Merops nubicus
TACCTGCGTGCCCCGCGGCGAGCGCGGTCCCGTCTCTCCTTGCCCTTGGCACAGCCGTTGGTGGTGGTGCCCGAGGTGCCCCTGGCCGTGCGGGCACTCAGCTGGTCGGGATGCCCGTCCTCGGCAGGGCATGGCAGGCGGCTGGGTGGCCCGCTGCAGGGCAGAGCAGAGCCAGAGGGTCAGGGCTCCCGTCTCCCAGGGAAGCCCCTTCCCTGCTGCACCCAGGAGCTATGGCTGGAAAGGACCACTGGGATCATCATGTCCAACCTCCATCCCAACGTTTCCCCCCTCTGGGGTCATCATATCCAACCTCCATCCCAGCATTTCCCCCCTCTGGGATCATCATGTCCAACCTCCATCCCAACATTTCCCCCCTCTGGGGTCATCATGTCCAACCTCCATCCCAGCATTTCCCCATCCATAGCCTTGAGTGCTACATCTATTTGTTTTCTGAAGCCCTCCAGGAATGGGGACTCCACCACCTCCCTGGGCAGCCTGTTCCAGTGTTTAACCACTCTCTCAGTGAAGGGCAAGAGCTGCAGGTTGCTCCCAGGCATCCTGTGGTGCTTAGTCCTGCAGTGGGAGATGCTCCTGCCAGGCTCTGGAAAGCCCCCAGCTCCAAGCCAAGCTGTGCCCCAGCATGACCATGCTGTGCTCAGCTTCCAGGCAGAGACACCAGGAGCCACTGGACAACCCCATACATGGTCTGTACCCAATGCAACAGCAAGGGGCAATGGCAGTCAATCACACCAGCACTCCTGGACATCTTCCTCTGCACTGTGGGATTTAGCTCACCAGAAACAACACTGGCCTTACACTTTGGCAGAAAAATCCCTTTTGCATTTCAAACCCCATCCTCCAAACCTGCTATTGCAGTGCCAGTACCTTGCCACATATCCTCATCCTGTCCCCCTTGCTAGCACCCAGGTAGAACCAAACTTCTGGCAGCCAGGAAGCAGCTCTCTTCCTTGCTCCTACAAATAAGGTACTGTCCCAGTAAACACACTTGGTCCTACTGAAAGCCCAAACTGGAGAAGCTGGGACAGCCCAGCAGAGTTAAGGGGAATCAGCTGGGCCAGACAGGTGCCTACAACAGCCCTGGGGATGTTGTGAGAGTTGTTGAGGAGCAAAGCCAGAAAAAGCCTGGGTTGAGAGGGCTCCAAGAAACACCCAGGGCTTGGGCAGGACAAGCTGAAATGGAGAAGTCAAATGGAGAAAGCAAACCCAAATGAGCTTGAGCTCAGACACTTGGAAAGCAAATCAGTTTCCAGGGCCTGCAGGTGTTTATTTCATAGAAGGATGAATGGAAAGCCATAAACCATACCCAGCAGGGATGCCAGGAGCACTGGGGGTTTGGTGTCCTCCAGAGTATTATCTGAACAAATCAAGCAAGCATTGACATGTCCAAGCTGAAGCTGGCTGTGGGGAGGTACCGATGGCTCAGCTGGCAGTGAAAGTATCTTCCTGTTGTCGTTTTGAAGCCAATCTCTGGGACACCTTGGGGGTTATATGGGGCCAAGAGAGTGGCTAAAGAACAATGTGATGCCAAAATGGTATGCTACTCAGCCCAGAGCAGAGGGAGCATCCTGCCACCTGCCCCAGTCATGAGCAACACTTTTTGGGGCTGGAGTTGGCACAGAAGGACCTGCAGAAAAAACGGCCACCCCTCTCTTTCTGTGTGTCTTCCATCTCTCAACAAAAATCCCACTTTCTCTAATAGCTGACTCCTTCCTGGAGCCTATTTTGTAATGCCTGAACGTTTAAGGACACGCATCAGCCAAATAAAGAGACAGAGGTCAGTGGTGGGAAGTTGGTGGAGTATTTCTGGCCCCAGACAAGCAGGAGGTGATGGTCCCTCTGCCTTGAAAAATCTATTACTCTGCTCGTAATAAATCCCCCAGTCGCTTCCTAACATCTATGTTATTTCTACCCATCCGAGCAGCTACACGGTTAATTGCTTTCTTTGTGCGAGCTAATTAGCTCATGGCCTTTCCCAAACCCCTTTTAAGAACACTCTTCTGAGGCTCAATCATTAGGATCCATTAAAAATGTCCCCAGATTAATGGCCTGTGCAAAGTCCGGGCTGGATCAGCTCCAGCAGCAGAGGCAGGAGGGTTCCCCCTGGGCTGGTGGCATGCTGGGGCACTGCTGCCTTGCAGGAGGGACCTGGGCACGGTGGGCATGTCCCCCCCACCCCCAGCTCCCACTAGTGGGACTTTCAGGACCTGGGGTCAAAACATATTGGCCTTGAGGCAGCCAGGGACTCCTGTCCTGCAACACGCTGGGAAGTGTTTCTTCTGGGCTTGGAAGTAATTATTGATGGAAATAATTATTCTCCAATTCCATCAAAGGTTGGCTTCAATTCAACCAAATGTTCTCTTCTGATGAATGCTGGGAGTCTCTAACTCTCTGAACTGGCTGGTAATCCCCTTGTGCTCAGCTCCACAGACATCGATTGAATCTATAGATGTACCAAATGTTAAGCAGGCAGGAGGAAGAGGAGGCAGGAAGGGTGCTTGGGGTTTGCTCACCGAGGGGCAGCGCTGCTCTGGGGGCAGAGTGAGGGCTGCAGCCTCTGGGCCCAACCTCTGTGCCCAAGGTGGGGTTCCTGTTTGTCCCTAAGGACGTGTGCCTGGGCACGGGGCCAGCACAAGGCAGCTGGCACCCGTCCTGCCTGCCCACCACACTTCTGAATTAGACAATTCACCTGCTTGCACTCGGCCTCTCCTCTCCCTCTTTCTCTCTGGAAGGGAAGCAGCAGACTCACAAGGCTCTCGCCTCTCCCACCAGCCCGAGCCTTTCACCACTTTGCACCACCCAGCCAGCCCATCTCTGTATTTCAGTGTTAGATTTGGGCTCTCCCGTGTTTTCCTTCCCTGGCAGAATGTGCCGACAGCAGAGGGAAACAATCTACTGCTACCCTCATAGAAATGATAGAGCAAAGCTCACTGGTAGGAAGGAACCCAAATATTCCTGATTTGAAGGGGGGTGGAACCATGGTAAAACACTGGGAGCATCTGGAGGAGAACAGGGCGAGTGACTGCAGCCTAGCTGTGAGGTTTGGGGCTGGGGTGAGGCTGTTTATTTTTGCAAACTGCCTGAACCACTTCCCAGCAGCCTTTCCCAAAGGAAATTTCCTTTAAAATTTCTGAATCCCAGTGGGCTGTGCCACCCAGTGCCTCGCAGAGCCCCACTGCCTGATGCCATCCCAATCTGCTTCCCTTCCCGGGGGGCTGCTGTGTCCTCCCCAGTTTGAGGTGGCACCGTGGAGGCCAGTTAACCATGCTGAAGGCCCCGTGCTCAGCAATGACTCCCTCTGGGATTGGACATCACCAGTTTCTGGGGAAAGGGAGGAAGTCACTGGCAGGCTTGCCAGGAGGCTCTTGCAGTACGTGTGGCACTGGAGCCCTTCTCTGCAGAGCCCAAGGGAAGTACAAGGCTGGAAAGATCCCACAGGGTATCTGCAAGTCCTAGGAGATGTGCTGGGCTCAGCAAAGACCCCTCCTTGAAGCACTGAAGACATATTGTGGCTTCCACAGCCATTGGTGTGCCCCACAGGTGAGTCCTGGGGGTGACACCAGCCCAGCCGCAGGGAAACGTTCCCCGTGGGACTGCACAGCCCTTCCTGCCCACAGAGGGACCCTGGCACCCTTCACAGAGGCTGGGGCAAAGGCCCAAGGTCTATGCTGCCTCAGGGAGCAGAGCTAGCTCACAAACCACCCCCGTTCCTCCACCCTGGGCCACTGAGGTTGGTGCCACAGCCAAACGCCGCCTCGTTGGGCCATGGCACGTGGCACTGGGTGACACGTGCTTCAGGGGGGAGCTGAGCCCAGTGGCACCCATGCCCCCCGGCCCCGCAGGGACGTGCACTTGGCAGGGGTTTGGAGGGCACTTGGCACCGTTGGGTGCTGGCACCTCGGGGCAGCGGGGCCGGGCAGCTGCCCTCCCCTGCCCGTGGGCGTCTGTGTCCCAGCCCAGCTCCTCTGCCCTGGCCTCCCAGCGCTCTCCTGCCACAGAGCTCTCATCAGTCATCCCTTTGCCCTGCAGAAACTCAGCTCCTCTGCTCAGGAGGAGAGAAAAGCAGGAAAATTGCCTTGCTAGTGACCTTTCAGCTGCCATCGCCAAGGCCACCTCCAGCACAGCAGGATGGGCTCCAGCAGTCCCAGCCCTTGGTGGCCTTGCCACAGCCCCTCTGCCCTTTTCAGCTGCTTTGCAAGCAGCAGTGTAAGCACACCAGGGCTGGATGGTGCCAGCCAAGCCTTTGGGGCTGTTTTATCATTTATTTCACTTTGCACACACAGCTGGGCTGGGTGCTTGGTGCACCCGGCCGCATACACAAGCACTTTGGAGGCCCCGAGCTCTTGGCAGACCTGCACCGACAGCATTATAAGCTCAGGATAAAGGATTTGGGAAAGCCAATCCAGAAACTTTACTACCTTGCCCTTTTCAGTCTTGGCTGGCTCTGTGTTCCTGTCATCTCAGCAGCCCCTGGTGAAAGGCAGGAGCAATTCCAGCCAAGTGGAGCCCCAGAAACGAGAAAGGTTAAAGCATCTCTGATGAGCCTGTCGGTTGTGAATGTTTTGCTGGCATTAAACTGAGGATGGAGGGATGGATGGATGGATGGATGGATACTTTGCATGGAGACTGGGAACAGGAGCCCATGAAAGGATGCAGGCATCTGACGGGAAGCAGGAGAAACTCCGGGGATGCTCTGGCTGCCTCTCCTAAGGATTTTGCAAAAAGCACCAGACACATGATTGAATATCTCCTCAATCCTCTGCTCTCCTCACCTGCTGAGCAGGAGCAGGCAGATGGCAGGTTGGGGTCCCTCATCCACCCAGTGAGGGTGGGCTGAGCTGCTCACAGCTCTTCTAAAACCTACCACTTTGGGCTGAGGAGCCTCTCGGTGCTGCCAAAATGACTGCTTTATTTCTCTTGCTCTCTGGCCTTGCTCATCTGATTGAAAAGGAGAATGGTCAAACAGTTGCTTTGTCCCGGGAGAGGGAGGGGGCAAAAAACAAGGTCGGAAAAACATTTCTGAGCAAAAACTCCAGCGGATATGTTTACATACAGCTCTTTGAAACAGGCACTAAAAATACCTCTGCAAAATTAGGAGACGGGGAAAATTGCAAGTGCTTCCCACCAGCACACACACACAAAAGCAGCCCATGGCAGGTCCTTCTCCCACCTCATCCAAGCCGCTATTATTAGTGCGGCAGGGGGCCCCCCGGTTGTTTGTG
>NW_008626384.1:35462-40259 GCF_000691845.1 Merops nubicus
TAGTGCGGCAGGAGCCCTGCAGTTTGTTATTGAAAATTGTAATAGCAAATCACCGAGATATTTTCCCTGATTACACAGACTCCGAGCCAGTTCAATTTTAATCTTCTCCCCGCTATTTTCCGTGCATCAGCAGAGGCACCAGCTGCAGAGCAGCGCGTGGTTTCCTTGAGGCAGTTTAAACCCAGAAGACAAATGCAATTCTGTAATGGACATTTTTCACCCAGTTTTCGCCAGCTGCGACTCTCCTCCCCGTCCTGCTCCCGGGACCCTGCGTCCTGCTGCAAGCCCGTGTGCTTTTCTTTTGCTTCTCGACTCCAGGAAGGTTTAACAACTGCTCTTAACCACATCCCGGGCCAAAAAAGCAGCTTGGCTCTTTATTTTCCAGCCGTTGATTTGCTATGCATGGCTGAATCAGAACAGAGAAGCTTCCCTGCTGGAAGAGGCCCCAGTAGTGGCGTTGGGTTGGTGGCAGATGCTTTGGGAGACACTGTGTGGTCGCAGCCCGTGGGGAGGGCTCTGTCCTGGGCACCAGCTGGTGACTGCGATGGCTCCTGGCCGAGCCTAAAACCCCCCAGGGAAAAGCGATTCCTTCCCCCTTTTTCCTCCGTGGAGGGAGAGGAAAGGGGGAGGGTGATGGAGTGGCTTGGTGGGCACCTGGTGCTCAGCCAGGGTTAACCCACCATGTAGGGTCAGGCAGGAGGGCAAGCACGGCCTCTCCCTGCTCTCCATGGCTGGGTCCCCATCCCGGGGGCACCGGGACCCCCATCTCCTCCCTCGCCGAGTGGCCGCTGGCCCTGCAGAGCTCAGTGGCACCTTCCTGTGCCAGCAGCGAGCAGGGATGGCTCTGCTGCCCGCCTGCCAGCCACAGCAGAGACGCACCCCAGGAATATGGCACAGGGCTGGGTCGTTCCTAAAGCAAACCTGGACTGCTGCCCCTCCTGGAGCGGTGTCTAGGGCACCTTGTGCCTCCCAGGCTGCCGGGCTGGAGCTCCCCGCTGTGCTCTGTACCCGCTGGCACTGCGCGCTGCTGGGACGGGTGTGCTCCTGGGGGACAACCCTCTGTCCTTCCTAGCCTCAACTCCTCCTGCTTAGACAAACACCCGGCAGGTTCCCGTGCCTCTGAAGGAAGACGTTTTTTCCTCAGTCAGGGAAAAGGAAAAAAAAAGGAGCCTTGGCTGCCCCTGGTGCCCACAAACACAGCGCAGTGTGGCCGTTGCCATGCTGCACTGTGGCACAGCAATCCTGCACACCTCTGATCCACGTTTTGGGGGAGTCCAGGCTCCTGAGTGGCCCTGGCATGTCAGGGACTGGTCTGAGAAGGGACTGGGGCTGAGAGCTTCTGCTAAACCATGCCATAGCCCCACAGCCACTCTCCTCCCAGCCAACCACCACCTGCACTCCCAGACCCCATCCGTGCCATCATCCCATCAGCCTGCAGCAGCCACAGGGCCAACCACTCCCCAGTGATGGGGGCAGAGCTGACAGCCAGGCATGGGGGCAACCCGAAGCAGCCCTAATAGAGCTTGAGATTAGGCAAAGCCTGGATCTGAGCCCAAATTGCTCATTAATCTCTCGCCCACAAGCAGCGCAAGGCAAACCCAAGCCAGGTGAAGGTCAGGACCATGGGCTGGGAGGGAGCCCAGTGCCTGTGGTTTAGCACCTCCCAACACAACGCTGGGAGCAAAAACCTGTGGAGCACCAAGAGATGATGCTGAACATTTTAGGAGAGTTTTTACAAACAAATAAACAACCAAACAAAACCTGATGGCTGTCCCAGAAAAGAAGCGTTTTGCAGCTCTCTGCAATGTGGTCAGGTTGGAGAGCACCCTCACACACAACGGGCTGCACAGTGCCAACCCCCTGCCACAGGGAGCATCCCCTGTGCCACCACAGCACCCCGGGTTCAAGCCAAGCCCCCTCAGCACTTGTTCCAGCGCTGGCTGCCATGCATGGGACCGTGCTTACACACCAGATTCCCACCCCTGACGTAGGTTGACTTAGGATTTTGGAGCTCACTGTCCTGCTGGCAGGCATGGGAGGAAGCCAGCCCATGTGCTGCTGGGCTGGGCCATGGGATGCCACATCCATGATGCCCAGTGATCAGGGGTGCTCTCTGTGATGTGCCAGTTCCCTCCTCTGTCCAAACCCCCGGGTCGCCCGGCACGGCGAGGAGCAGCGGGGCAGCGTCTTTGCCAATAATGTAGCTTATTAAATTTTAATGGAATAGGGGACTGTAAGCATACAGTTACCAGGAGCTCCTGGGAGCGCTGGGAGATCACTTTAGAAATGAATTAGTAATGAGGCACGTTGGAGCAGCAAGGAGGAGACGGCTGGAGGAGATCCACTTGGAGCAGCAACGCTCCCTTTGCTTCTTGTATGAAGCTTTTTCCTCCTCTCCCTTAATTTGATTTTTTTTTGAATTGCCACCGGAAGAAGAGGGGAAAATGCATCAGAGTTCCCAACACTCCAGTAACTCCATAAAAACAACCTGTTCCCACGGCTGCTGCCTGCCCGTGGAGCTGCCCTGGGAACACCTCTGCTTGAGGAGAGCGTGAAGATGTCACCCCCACCCCGTCCATCCAGGCTGGGGACAGGGACACTCAGCTCACTGCACCCATTAGTAAACCACCCCCTGAGCCCCAGGGGGTATGCCCAAGGGCTCCGCTCGAAATGACCCTGACACTAAATAATGCTCAAAGCCCCAGGAGAGACTGGTGGGTGCATCTGGGGGGTGTCACCCAGGCAGGCATCTGGAGGCATCACCCGAGCAGGTCAGCACCAGTGCCACTCTGCAGCAGCCAGCCTGCTGTGCTCGGGGGACCCTGGACACCCGCCCATCAGGGACTTGTCTCCTGAACCTCCACCCCAGCACGATGCTGAGGGCTGCACAGCCGGGGAGGGCTCAGTGACACTGCCAGGAGCAGATGTCCCTGCCTGGGGACCTGCGGGCTGCAGTTAGCTCCCACGGAGAGGAGCAAAGAGACAGATTTCTCCTGCTGGAGTGACCAGCCTACAACGTTCCTAGCCCAGGAAGGGAGGTGGCAAGTGGTTTTAGCACCCCTGCTAGCTGCTGCTGTGGGGTTTATGGCTAGAAGGGCCCTTTGCCTCCCTGTATCGCACCTCCTGGGTCAGCTGAGCTGGGAAATTCCCACACTGCAGCCTCATGGGTGGGAGGGTTTGGTTTGACTCCAATCTTCCTTCCCTGTAACAGCCCCTGGCCCTGTAGGAAACACCTCCGGGCTTGCCAGCATCCCAGGAAGCACTGGTGAAGGGGGTTGAAGCTAAGGAGAGGTTTTTAAGGGAATACAGGGCTCCCACTGTGCTCCGGGTAGCGAGAGGTTGGTGTGGCCACGCCACCCCTGCCACATGGTGAGCTGCAGCACAGGGGCTGTTTGGGGCTAAAAAACAGAAGGAAACCTCCCTTTCCACTCCCAGATCTTGTCTCAAATCATCCACACCATGCTGCAACTCTAAACCTTGTTCTAAATGATCCCAAAAATCAGAAGGGGCGGGTATTTATTGGCTTGCTGCTCCCAAGGGGGAAGGTTTGGAGGAGGCAGGTGAGTCCCTGGGCTGCTGGGCCTTGTGGCAGACCCTGCCAGGAAGAGCTGGAGAGAATAATTTCACTTTTTGGCACACCCGTCCTTAATTGGGTGTAGTAATAATTTTATTGCTTGCTGGGATTTGTGAGGCTGAACTAATATTTGTAAAACGCTCTGCTATCCTCAGCTGAAGGGCAATACAGAATGGCAAAGCCTCACTGTTACTCACATTTGGATAATCCAGAATTATTCAGAAACAAAATCAAGATTATGCAAATGTATTCATTAGTTCTCACGGTATCTTCAGGAAAACAGAGAATTAGCCTTGTTAACAATTCCATGTTCTGTAAGCATGTGTTAGCACCCACACACCCACACAGTCAGGGCTGGGGCACATCTGCCCAGGACTCGTCCCAGCATCTCAGGATTTTGGGATATCCCCAATTTTGGTGCACCAAAATTGGGGAACACCTCAATCAGGGGTATCCTGGTGCCCCATGACAAGCGACAGCACCCAGCACAGATTGCAGAGATATCCCCAGTGTCCCCTCTGCACCCCTCCCAGACAGCCCACGCATGAAAACCATCACTCTATTCCAGCCAAAACAGCTTTTCCTACCCAAATCCAGATTTTCAGGGTGCATGCAGGGCCAGAAGGCTGCAGATGTAGCAAGTGGATGCAGCCCCTTGCTCAGGACCTGCCCTTTTCACCCCCCATGAGCCCTCAAACCAAGGCAGCTTGTGCCCAGCTTGGCTTTCTGCAGTGCCACACCACCCTCTGTTCAGGGTCTGCTGGGAAAGGGGAGATAAAGGTGCACTGAAAATACCACGTGGTTTAATTAATGCCACATGCCTTTCACTCTATAGGTTGTGTAGATTGTTAATTATTTTTATAAAGAAAATAATTAGTCCCAATCAAGGCAGCAGCTCTCCAGAATTACAGCTCATTAACTGCTCTCACATTTTTCTCTTCTATAAAAAGTCATGTAGTGCTGATGAAAATTATAGGCCCTTGGAATCAGCATTAACTACAAATTCAGATGGTGTTACCATCCTACTTCCATCAACCCCATTGGCCTGGCTTCAGTAATTGCAGCTGGAGGTGAAGTGCAGGGCCTTCTGCTCTCTGCCGTCTCCAAAAATGGGCACTCTGCCCACAAGTGTGCCAGAGACAATGTGACACCAAGCCACAGCTTAGCTGAGTATGTCCCCAAGGAGATGGCAGCCACTGAAGAGATGGGGGAAAGGCGAAAGG
>NW_008626384.1:40448-43610 GCF_000691845.1 Merops nubicus
CTCCTAACACAAAAGGATAACAGCCAATTCTTCAGCCCGGCAGAATCCTAGCTAAAATCACAGCCTCCTGCCTGGCTCTCTTCCAGTCACCCCCCAACACACACGCTCCCCAGCACAGGCAGGCACAGAGAGAAATTCCCTATGAGCCATGGCCAAAGTGCTGTCGAGCTCCACTGCCACAATGCTGCTGGAATTTGGTGTCAGTGGCAGAGAAAATCTGTTTTCTCACTATGGCCCGTGGGTCTTGGAGCATTTCCAGACACCTGCCTGTGAGATGATGTGAGATGAGCACCTGACCCCAGCCCCAGGAGGCAACAGCACGAAGGTCTCTGCAGCCTGTACCAGGGAGGAAGCAGGACCCTGCCCACCCAGGCACCCAGGAGATGCCCTGCCCTGTGCCCCCACCCCCTCCTCTGCCCTCCAGCCAAGTCTCAGCCAGGGCTGGGCACCAGCAACCGTTTCTCCTTTCATTCATGACGAGACTTAAACATGAAGAGATAAACGGGTCGGTATCGAAGCCCTTAGCCCCAGCTCACTGCTTCCAGGCTAGGGATCTGGCTCAGCCAGCCTGAAACACCAAGAGAGTTTTTAATAGAGGTTTTTTTTTCCCCTGGTGTTTTTTTTAAGCCCTTCCTGCAGTCCTTGCAGCACTAGCAGGGAAGGCTCCCACCGCGTGCAGAAAACCTGCTATTTTTAACTCCCCGTGGCTGTCAGCGCTTCCAGCTCCAGTGCTTGCTGGAGAAGCTGGGTTTGCAGCACCCACCGTCCCACAGAGGGCTGCGTGGCCTTTGCCAGGAGGTGATTGCACCAAGCTGTGGGCACTGTGCCTGGCCACGCTGCCGGAGGTGGTGGCCCGGTCAGCTCAGCCCCCTGGCATGTGCCAAACCTGCACCACACCAAAGCCCTGTTATGGATGCTGTGGTGCTGGGATCCAGCCAGATTTCAGACCTCTGGGCCTTTGCACTCGCCTGTCAAATCAGCAAGAGGGGCTGCGACAGCAAACAGGACCTTGGGGTTGGGCATTTCTCCCTGTCCTTTGCTGGGAACGCCAAAGGGCTCCCATGTGGGCAGCAAACCCAGCCCTGTCCTTCAGCTGGTGGCACCACCAGGGATCGGGGCCAGAGGAGGACCCAGCTAACTGGGAGCCACCTGTGGATCTCCCCTGGGGCAGAGCAGGGCTGTGGGTCACAGCAGAACCACAGTCTCCTAAGAGTGAAGAGCCAGACCGGGGGCTGTGGCAAAGCCCTGGCACCACCTGCAGCCAAAACACAGGGGGGATTTCCTGGCCTGGGTCAGACTTTGCAGTGATGAAGAGGTTTCAGTGGCTGCAGGGAGAAATGGAAAAAAAATAAAACGACAAGGGAAGGGTGGTCACGCATGAAATTATTTAATTTCAGTGACGTGAGGTTTGCATTTGATAAGTTCATATTATAGAAATAGGTATTTGTAGAAAGGTCCAGCTGCCAGACACAGATCTGGGAAAGGATAGGAATGGGGCTGAGAAGGGCTCAGCTCCAGCCATGACCCTCTGGACTGGGAAATCTCCCAAGCCCAGGGACTCCAGGGGAGAGCAGGGACCCACACACACAGCAGGAGTGGGGTCTGCAGAGCCCCTGCCTGGGGACGAGTCCCCCTGGGACAGGCTGCCCCAGACAGTGGGGGCAGGATGGTGACAGCAAGGAGACAAGAGCAGCCACAGGACCTGCCAGTGGGCAGAGTCTCCTTAGCAATCCCTGGCATCAGGGTCATCGCTGCTATTTATTATTTAGGGCCTTGCAGCCCTAAATATTTATTTGTTAGATGTCCAGGGAGGGATGTGAACACGTGCACAGGGTTTAAGAACCCTGCTCTTCTGCCTCTCCAGGAATGGGGGATCAACAAGGGCTAGGGGGGCTGGAGCTGCTACAGGGACATCTGCCAGTTCTCCCTAGCTGGGCAGAAGTTGGGCCTGGTCCCACGAGACCTTGAACTGCCCCATTTCACACTTGGGTCACTCACATGCTGGGAGGGTGCTGAGGCCAGCAGGGAGGGGACCCCAGAGCCAGCACAGCCCCCCGAGGTTCCAGACCCCGACACAGCCATGCTCACAAACCCTGTGGGACTGCAGACGAGGGGGCTCCCCGCCAGCTGAGGGGCATCTGAAGGTGGCTCAAGGCTGAAATCAAATATTTCTACAGAACTGTCCTCCGGCCAGCTGGCAAACAGTCCCTGCTTTTGCTTCCTTACACCCAAATTCATGGGAGGAGGAGATCGGGTATGGTGCTTGCCCCAGCGCAGCGTGGACACTATGGGCTCCCTCCTCCCCAGAAGTGGGGCAGCAGGAAGCCCCAGATTTGGAGCTGCACCCTGCATTTCCCCACGGGACACTATGGGCCTTCACTCTGAACAGGGACTCCCACTCCCATGCTGCCATGAGCCCCAGACCCAGGTCGGTGCCCCAGGCAGAGCACTCAAACTGTCACAGAAAAAAATTGCCCATCCTCCAAACCATGGTCTTTCCCACCACCCCTCTGATTTCGTCTGGGGACAACCCTCAGCCCCACACCCGCTTTTGGGAGCTTTTAGGCAAAGGTGACAAAATCCCATGTGGGCACAGCAAGGAGAGATGGTATTTTTGAGGGTATCCAAAGTCTCTAAGGCATCTCCATCCATAAGCTTGGGGCTGCTGTGAGGGCTTCCAAAGGCCCCTTTCCCTAAACCCTTAGGTGCCCGTCCACCATCCCATGCTGCCACACAGGTCAACTGGCTAAGGCACCCATGGGTGCGGGGCCTGGCACTCGCTGGTCCCACCCCAGCCTGGCAGGAACCTCCATCCCCATCTCCCGGAGATGCTGCCAGGGAGGCCAGCAAGGACACAGTCCCCAGCGCCGGTCCAGCAGAGAGACAGATGGATGGGGCCAGCAGGGAAGAGGAGGAGGAGGAGGGTGAAGGCTCTGGGAGCAGTAGGGAGGGGGCTCGCAGGCACCCCCGGCTCTGCCCTCGGCTCGGCTCCCCCCCCCGGGAGCTGCCTAATTCGCTCTGCCCGCTCGCAGTCCAGCTGGAGCCGGAGGGCAGGGACAGACAAAAGCCTCCCTATTGACAGCCCCTCCGAGGAAGGGGCTTTTCTTCTCCCTCTGCGCTTTTCTTTTCAAGCCCCACTCCCCCCGGCTTGGGCCCGGGCCA